>NC_041405.2:81208791-81468791 GCF_900747795.2 Erpetoichthys calabaricus
ACATACATATATATATATATATCTATATCTGAAGCCGTGCAAGCACACTCTTGAGAATGCAACGTATAGTTGTACAGAAGAAAAGCAATCTTGCCTCAAATAAATGGCAACCTTTTGTAGGTCTATGAACTTAATTTAAACTTTAGGTTTACACGGTGCTATCTTTCCGAAGTACTTGCACTCATGAATATGTCTGTATGCGTCAGTCGCTCAAATCCATGCGCTTCGCACCGGCGAAGTACCGCTTTTAAATTTTTATTAAGAAGAAAAGAAAACCTTTTTAAACTGAGGGAAAATATACTAATAACAGTTTGTTAAGGATCTGTTTTTTTGTGAAGCTGCCTTCACTCGAGTGATCACTTTGAGCTGATTTGCTGGCCAACTATAAGCGTTACCTGATAGGTAACCACCCATACAATCAGATTGTGAATCAGACTACAAATGCCGTGAATGTAATTACCCCGATCTACATGTTGTCAAATAAACGAACTACACGCCGTGGCGCAATTTTAGGGGCTTCGCCTCTAGCGCTGACGTCCGAGGTTCGATTCCCGTAAGGGAGTGAAGTGAGTGGCTGGTTACCTACCAGGTAATGCTTATGATTGGCCAGCAAGTCAGGTAACATCAGCCATGGTGCCTTCAGTTGTGAGAAGCAGATCATAGAATGGTTGAAAATAGTTTACTGTCAAATAATGCAAAGAGTACGCGACACGTCTTTCCCCCTTATTCTTGGCTCATCAGGCGTACACACTCACTGCACTCGCTTACAGTAATCGAACCTCGGACGTCAGCGCTAGAGGGGCCTCGCAGCGGTGAAGTATTGCTTTTAAACTTTAATTAAGAAGAAAAGAAAACCTTTTTAAATTAAGTCTTAAAAAGAGGTGTAAAGATATTGACAATAAGCTACGCAAACCCACCAAGACATGCAATCGTTTAAATCAAGGTGCGAGTCGAAAAACACCATCCCATAATATTAGTTAATGATTAACACATTTCTATATGTATTGTAAGCATACAACTGATAATATGTTGCGCTTATTTATCTGGTGTACCGACATTTTTGCGCGTTTAACGGCTGAAATCTAACGTGGTTTGTGCCCTTCAGAATGAAAACAGTTTGCATTTACCTTTTTAATAAAAGGCGAGCTTTTAAGCCTGAGAAATCACCCCGTAAATGCACACGTTTAATTGCACATGTTAATATGTATGCTTACACAGTATTAAAAGACACTCAACGACGTCATTTACCTTTGTTCCCGCGTTTGATAAAAGGCGAGCTTTTAAGCCTGAGAAATCACCCCGTAAATGCACACGTTTAATTGCACGTGTTAATATGTATGCTTACAGAGTATTAAAAGACACTCAAAAATTAACGTCATTTACCTTCGTTCCCGCGTTTGACTCGTGCTGTAACTCTCTTCCTTGTTTTTAGTTCACGTGATTATGTAGGAGGCGTGATGACACGATATGTGACTCCGCCTCCTCCATTAGAGTACATGGACAAAAAACAGGTTCCAGTTATGACCATTACGCGTAGAATTTCGAAATGAAACATGCCTAACTTCTGTAAGTAAGCTGTAAGGAATGAGCCTGCCAAATTTCAGCCTTCTACCTACACGGGAAGTTGGAGAATTAGTGATGAGTGAGTCAGTCAGTCAGTGAGTCCTTTGCCTTTTATTAGTATAGATTTGTTGTTTAGTGGGTCAAAAAAAACAAAAAAAAATGGTCCTTTTTAAATCCAGTTCGCCGTGTCTGTCTTCATGGGTGCGATTGCTCGACCGCAGGGAGTTGATGAGGTGATTGGGGCGAGTCGCATCTGATCATTCTCAATTGCTTCGTCGGCTTAGTGTGCCGTGTGACTAAGGCGCTGAGCCCACGGACGGAGACGTATATTTATGGGCCGGCAGGATGGGGGAAGGAAAAAAGAAAAGATAGAACACGAGGTTAAAGAAGGGAAAAGGCAGTCATGGGAGACGATCCAGACACCAGGAAGGAGAAGGCAGCACGAGCTGGGGCTCCGTGAGGGAGTACAGGCTTAGGCGATCTAGGGGCTGGTTCACCCCACTGAGTAAGCGTGTGGAGTGGGGCAAGCGAAATGTAAGACCTCCAAATGGATCTGAGGAGTGACTGAGTGAGTACGAAGGAAGACGGAAGGTGTGCCGACCTCGGACGGTCTGGCTGTGCAGTGTGGCGGCAGCCAAAACAGGATTTGGCAGAAAGCAGTTCGTGCTGCAAAGGCTACGTCAGCAATGCCAGTGAAAGGTGAGCCGTGGAGACAGAAGGTGGTGTGCTGCGATCGGACGAGGAGAGAGACTGCATTTTAACGGATATATTTATTACGGATTTTATCCCCACATTTCACTGGCTTTATGGATTTGCTATTTATTTGGGTACTGTATTTTTCTGAACACTGTCCAATGGACACTCTTGGTTTTACTTTGTTTTTAACAAAAGCACTTGAGCACTTTCCAACATCCCCTGGCTTCAATGAGATTTCTCAGCTCATCTCAGTCATAACTATCGACGGTGTTGGTTCAACAGACTCCCATGTGGGAAGAGGGAGTCTGTAAGGGACCGGCACCGTCACAGTATTACACAGTAACCAGATACATTACACAGTATTGAAAAAAAAAAATAAAATAAAACAAGTACAACTTGGCTTGCAGTATTATCCAGTAGTATAGAAACAGTATTCATACATTTGAACGTAATGCTCCACATCCGACCTTTTAAAACCAAAGTATCTACAGATAACAGACACAGCACCTTTTTTCGTCAAAAGTTCCATTTTCACCGCTCAATACCTCCACTAACACATGTACTCTGTTGGATGCGTATTTTGCGGTACACCAGTGAAAAAGGTCCCCCTTAAACAGTTTCCCGCTGCGCCACGTTCCGAATGTTGTTTAGGCTATTTAAACCGGTGTTCCGGTATATGAAAAATCCATATCATGACAAAAATAGAAAACGTTTTTTGGTATGAACCGGTATACCGCCCAGCACTACTACTGATAATCATGACATTGTCTTAGAATCCTTTGATCTAGTCTCACTTTCACAGCTAAAAAGAACTACTGACACCCTTAAACCAGCCTCCAGTCCTCTGGATATTGTACCACCACGTCTCTTAGTGGAAGCCTTTGATGTGTTGGGCCCACACTTATTAGTCTTTATCAATGATTCTATTAGTTCGGGAGTTGTGCCCTCATTTTTTAAACATGCTGCAGTCCATCCCCGTCTAAAAAAGGCAGAATTAGATCCTGGAGTTTTAGCCAATTTTATTCCAATTTCCCAACTGCCATTTCTGGCTAAAATTCTAGAAAGAATTATTTATAATCAATTGGTTGATCACCTTAACTCCAATAATTTATTTGAGATCTACCAACCTGGCTTTAGGCGTTATCATAGTGTTGAAACGGCACTCCTGAAAGTGTTCAACGACATCTCTCTTATTACTGACTCAGGTGATGCAGGAGTCCTTCTCCTCCTTGACCTGTCTGCTGCCTTTGACACCATTGACAATGAAATATTGCTGATGCAGCTTGAACATCTTGTTGGGCTCAAAGGGGCTGCTCTTAACTGGTTCAGGTCAAATTTAACTGGTAGACACTTTTCAGTGACTTTTAATTCCTCTTCTTCATCTACTGCTCCTCTTAAATATGGTGTTCCTCAGGGATCCATTTTGGGTCCTATTTTATTCTCTATATACCTTCACCCTATTGGATCTATTTTTAGGAAATTTAACATTGCTTTTCACTGCTATGCAGATGATACACAGGTTTATATTCCTGCCTGCAACTCTGCAACAAATCAACTCCACAACTGTCTGTCTGAACTAAGATCCTGGATGGCTAATAATTTTCTTGACCTAAATCAAAATAAAACAGAGGTGCTTATAGTAGATCCAACAGCTAAAGCCCAAATTGGTCTGGGACTTCTCGGCTCTTTCTCTGTCTTTTCCAAACCACAAGTCCGCAATCTTGGTGTTACCTTTGATAGTAACATCTCTTTTGAGAAACAAGTAAATTCTGTAGTCAAGAGTTGCTTTTTCCAACTTCGTCTATTAGGTAAGATAAAGCCTTTTTTATCTTCTAGGGATCTTGAGAAAGCTACTCATGCTTTTATTTTTCCTCGCCTCGATTACTGCAACTCGCTGTATTCTGGGATTAACAAATCTCTGATACGCAGGTTACAGTTGGTCCAAAATGCTGCCACTCGCTTTCTGGTTGGGGCAAGTAAGTATGACTCTGTTTCTCCTATTTTAGCTTCTTTACACTGGCTGCCTGTTATTTTTCGAATTGATTTTAAAATCTTGCTGCTAGTTTTTAAATCTTTACATGGGCTTTCTCCTGCCTATTTATCTGAACTGTATGTTTTACACCAGCCATCCAGAGTGCTTAGATCTTCTGGTCAGCTGTCTCTGGTTGTCCCTTGTACCAAGTGTACAACCAAGGGGGACAGGGCTTTTGCAGCTGCTGCTCCTCGCCTGTGGAACTCTTTACCTCATCACATAAAGGAGTCGTCTACAATTGAACTGTTCAAAACGAGACTAAAGACTCATTTCTATTCACTTGCATTCCGTGACCTTCAGTAATACTGATGGTTTCCTCTTTGTGATTATGTAACATTACTTCTATTTTTTATGTATATAACATTACTTCTATTTCTTATGTATTTTATTTTATGTTCATATATTTTACTTCTATTTATGTTTTATGTTAATTATTTTGTTTTTCTTTTATTCTATTATTGTAAAGCACTTTGGCCACAGCATTACTATGTTGTTTTAAATGTGCTATATAAATAAACTGACATTGACATTATGGTATAGCCTCTCACCCCCTGTAAGTTAATATGAGATAGAACTTTCTTTCTATATCAGTAATACATAGTGTTAATTGAGTCAGTGTGTGTTTGGGATTAGTCTTATTGCTAGCATGGACTAATAATCATTTGCAGTTTATAAATGGGACAGTTTTCTGACCATTTAGAAATGGTTCGACTGTATAAGCAAAATTAAAGGAATGAAACAAGATATAAGCTAGAATAGAACTTTTCTTAAGAAAGAACTTTTATTTACTTTGTAATATATATTTTTTCTCTACTTTTGTGTGAACTATTTTACTTTGAACTTCTACTAAAGCTTTTAAAAAGGAAGATAATTGGTCTGTGGAATCATTTTGATGCGTCAGGCTATTACTAGAATCCCATGAAGCAAACTAAAGCTTCAGAACTTTGTTAATTTCGGGAAAACGCAGCAACATCTTTCTGTCAGAAAACTGCCAATCCGATTGAACCGGACACTACCATCTGAGTACTCATTAATCCTGAACATCAGTCTGAGGAACAAAAAAAAAAAAAAAAAAAAAATTACAATCCACACATCTTAAATCTTTACAAGCTGTAGATGGTCAAATTCTCTGTTGTTGTCTTGGTTGATTGTTTTGTTGCAGGTTCTGATTTTCTTCTTTCACCTCAGATACTGAAGAAATAAAATATACTACGTACTAATTTTTTCCATTCCTAAAGATTACCACCTGCCTACAGTATGTAACAAATTTCCAGGGTCAGTCCCCTTCACATGTCGCACTCAAACGAATGGATCGCAGAATTGAGGCTGGATACCGCTCACAGATGCCCCAAGGTATACTTGGCCTTCATCATCAACAAAAGAAGAAAATGTTGGCATAATAGAGTAAACCATAATAGAGAATAGAAAAGTGTGAAACCACAGATGCTTACAGCAATTGCTATGGATCAGTTCAAAGTCCTCTAATTTAACAAATAAAATGGCCATACAAATTTCATATTATGCATATGTAAAGCACTAGCTTGACAATGAGAACATAGGTTCTCTCACTACAAAATGGCCAAAGAAACTTTATAAATTATTCAAATTACATATTTTTGCTTCAAAATATTTTTATTTTCAAATCTAAGAAGGTTAACATTTTCTGCACCTCTAGCTGTTACTCAATGGCTAAATTTAACTATACAAAATTGTGGAGTGAAAGGGGTCTACAATTTACTACACATATTCTTAAAAACTAAATTCAAGAAAGACTGCAGTACATTTGGGTTTGTTGCCAAACTAAATAAAACTGGTAATGTGGAAGTTTCAAATGCCAAATTTTTTAACTACATCACAAATACATGGGGAAATAAATAAATGCTACTATACACACTCAGTTTATCTTACACTGCCCTCTGGTGGAACTAAGCCTGCTTGCCAATATTTAAAATGAAAGACAAGTAACAACTACCATAACTAACAGAAAACATGTTAACATATTTGCAATTCTTCCCAATATCAACTTAAAAATAATCATAATGTCATCTGTCTATAATTTCCAAAGTACTGCTTGTCTTATTTATTATAAGCAAACAAACTAAAGAGTGCATGTATGAATACCCAACTATATACAGATCCATAAGGATACAAAAAATGGCATTTCACAGTTTATCAATCTGTTACGGGGGAAAAAAAAGACCCTGCAAAAGCCACAATCTTTACAGCAGTGACTCCCAAACTTGTTCCTGGGGACCCACTGTGGCTGTACGTCTTTGATCAATTCAGATTCACAGCCAGTAATAATTCATCTAATTTAATGAGCTGGTCTTTTCTTCTGTTCCCTTTATTCTGTATTCAAAAAGGCACAGTAGCATTATCTTTACATTTATGAAACTATTAGAAATATTTGTTTTTGACATTTTTGTGTAGTTTGCTCCCTTCATTGTATTGAAATAATTACAATCAGAATCCTACAGAGCAGACACCAAGGCATTGTAACAACACTGAATGATGAAAGGCTGCAACTACTTAAGAGTCAGATCCACTAATAACATAACAAGAATACCTGGAAAAGCAGAATGATGATCAGGATAATATTTTTAAAAACTAAAAAATTCACACAAAACTACATAATAACTGCTTATTACATTTTAATAAAAATTTACCAAACTTTTGTAATTTCTACACTCACCACAAAACACAGAAAATGGGATGCAACAGCTCGTTTAATTAGGCTAGGAATCCAAATAAAACAGGACTTGGTTGGAACAAAAACATGCAGCCACAGTGGGTTTCCAGGACCAGGTTTGGGAACCACTGCTTTAGAGCCAACATTCAGATTTATATCCATCCATCCATCCATTTTCCAACCTGCTGAATCCGAACACAGGGTCACGGGGGTCTGCTGGAGCCAATCCCAGCCAACACAGGGCACAAGGCAGGGAACCAATCCTGGGCAGGGTGCCAACACACCACAGGACACACACAAACACACTCACACACCAAGCACACACTAGGGCCAATTTAGAATCGCCAATCCACCTAGCCTGCATGTCTTTGGATTGTGGGAGGAAACCGGAGCACCCGGAGGAAACCCACGCAGACACGGGGAGAACATGCAAACTCCACGCAGGGAGGACCCGGGAAGCGAACCCGGGTCCCCAGGTCTCCCAACTGCGAGGCAGCAGCGCTACCCACTGCGCCACCGTGCCGCCTCAGATTTATATCTGAATATTAAAAAGAAAAAACGAAAAAAAGTTATAGGCCAAAACTTCTTTATGACTGAATAAAAGTGACAGGCTGTACTTGAAAGTGTAATCTCATTCAAAGGACAAAGACAAAAGAAGATCCAAAAATGCTGAAAATAAGAAACAAATGATTTATAAAACAGAAAAGTAAAATGTATATGAAGTCCACAAAAATGTTTGTAAGACGTCTAAATAAAAGCATCAAAGGATAATGACACATTTAAATAGAGAATCTTATGTTAGAATTAAGGAAGGAGCTGACATTTCAGGTCAAGGGGCAATGTGTCAACAAACTAACTAAGCAGTACAGATGTGGCCTGGGGTCAGAGCCAAATCAAAATGCCAATAAATCTCATTGATTCTTCACACTTGTAGTTCAATTGCTGACTTTTAGCTTAAATGAAAATATATATGTAATTTGATCAGATCCACTAGGCTAATTTAAATTAAATCTGAGAAAGAAATACACATAAGAGGAAGTCTTGAAGTTAATGGAAACTAGGCAATCTGGCATGATATTTAAAAAAAAAAAAACATGCTGCTTATAGAATTCAAAGTTATAATAAAAAAAACAATCACTAGATCATCTAAATCAAATACTCAAGTTCAGTGGATCACAATCATTAACTTTACTAAACTACTTTATTATTATTATTTATTAATTTTAATTTTAAATAGAAGCAGATAACATTCCATACAATTAAGTCAAACTTAACAAAGCAAACCTCAACCCCCACCCAAGAGAAAGACAGGAGAGCCAGCATCCAGAGCTACTCTATAAAAAGGAAACAAGAAAGGAAGAGTACCCTTTTCCCTGACATGGAAGCTTATTCTAGAATGTTATTAACCTTCACTATATTACTTTAACTTAAGCACATGTTTTTGTTAGCTGGTGGCATTAAAAAGTATTGATAATAGAGAAACTACATAAAACATCACAAAAACAACAATCTTTTTAAATTAAAGGCTATAGTTTTAACCTTTGTTTTTTAGTGCTCTTTTTTAATTGAGATAGCTTTAATATACCAGCTAGATTGACATTACATTAAGAAAAGCTCTTTGTAAACTTTTGCACATAATAACACTCATTAATGTGTTTTGTATTTTTTTGTGTTCAAAGGTATTCTTTGAAAGCTCATATTTTCATATTACAGTAAAATGTTTACTTAATGGTAAGATTAAGTATTCTAGCTATCCACAAGAGCCTAAAGCAAGTCATAAATATGGAAATTGTAGTGAAATAAAAAATATAATTTAAAAACTCCCAAATATGCTTTTTTAAACTTCACTTGGAAAACAAAGAAAAGCATTTTGAACCCTTACCGAGCATGAAAACTGCTTTTAAAACGGCAAACACTGCACCTACAACAATGCTATTCTGGGATGCAGCCAAAAGATGGCGATCACATGAGGAACGAATTGCAACAGAGGGCTTGTCTAAGGAAAAGAAACAAGAAATTATATTAGTCTGTTAATGCTAATTTTTACCAAAAGGCATATGAAAATACATGACTATAAAAAAAAAATACCTGATTTAGAGTTATCTTGTTGGCAGGGGTTACGCTGAGGTGTTTTGAATAAATGAAGAAGAATTCTGCAGGTTAACCTTGCACCAGGCTCAGAGTCCTGCTCGCTGCAGGCTAAAAGTGAAGTAAAAGATATTTAAAAATCAAGATAAAGTAATTTTAAAAGCCAAGAAAGGACACATGTTATTACAAAATACAAAGACTCTCTTCAATACATTGAAAATGTTTGTGGCTAAGGACTAAAAATAAAGTCAATATTAAATTTTCTCTCAAAAACCACATACACCATTCAAAACATACTCAATAGTGGGCTCTTATATTTGATATTTTAAGCTAGAATCAACTGTATACAAGATACCAGTCTACATGATTGCATTTAAACCACCTATCCGTAATAAGTTGTGAATTTTGCACAAGAAAAACATCTTGGAATATGAAAAAAACAATGCTTAGCAATCATGGCCAAGCTGGCATATTACCTGCATTTAACAGGGAAGGAATTGCAACACATCGAACAAGATCCTCCAACAATAAACACTGGCGGGCAATCAAAATAGCAACAAATGTGGCCAAAGAATCATGAAAGGAGAGATCACTCACCTATATGTTAAAAAAAATGATTAGGAATAGTTTAAAATTTATTAAATATATTGAATTATACTGATTCAAAGTATACCCAGTCTATATCCTTTAAGGCATACTGTTAAAGCAAAAGAAATTACTGAAACATCAAGGAATAATGTCTAAAATAAACATAATTTCATTAATATCATGAGAAGTGAAATCTAACTTTCTTGTATACTATATATAAAAAAAATGTGCCCAAAGATAATAATTACACTATAATTGATTTTCTAAAGAGTGGCTTTATTCCATAATATAGAATATATTAAACAGAATCATAGAAAATTCCAAAATATAAATAGTATTCTATTTCAACAATATGTGGCAACTGAATTTCTTGTGAAGAAAGAAATAACCTATGGCTGATATTTATTTATGGCTTCAACAAGCAGATGAAAACTCGTACACTAGAATCGCCACATATGATGGTTAAATAACTGCAACTGACTGAACTGAAATAACACGGTGGGTTTACAAGGGTCAATTAAAATAAAGATGAGCTGATTAGAAAGAATCAAAAAGTGACAATGAAGGGTACAGCAGTGGATGCAGGAACTGGGTACCAAGTGTATTCAAAATAACATGTGCTTATCGGCTATAACAATGGAACCAAGGTAGTAAGAACACTTCAAATACATTTGCTGATGCAACAGGTGGAACTACTAGTTATGATGCTGTACATTTCAATATTACAACAATTTCTTGGTGGTTCAAATATGCTAATTCATTTTGGTACGCCCCATATACACCAAAAACAAAACGGCAAGGCATTTTTACTTGAAAGGATATTTCTAAGGAACAACACTGAAGTTCTTACATCAACATTGCACAGAAGATCATTAAAGCCACAATTCCCATTGTTGGAGGAGCAGCAAAGAGCTTTCAACACTCCCAACCATTCTGCACTCAATGACCGGCAGTAGGCAGTAAGCTCTGCACACAAAATCCCAATTTCGTTCACTCTGTCAAGGAACAAATGTGACAGAAAAAAACATCAATACAGAACACAGTAGCAATACAGAGAACATTGATAGATGGGAAGCTTACCTTTCTGGGTCATGGTGTCCAACACAAACATACATGAGTACATTGCACACAAAGCTGTACCGATTGGCTGGGTTGTCATTGAGGATTTTGCCTGCCATAGAGTGACTGAAGTTATGGGCAGAAGGGTTCTCTATAGTATCAATCATAAACTCAGGGTCCCACAGCATGTTGGAATCAGAAGGGTCAATATTGCAATAAATAGAGTTTTTAACTTTGGAGCAAAAATCACTGAAGAGAAAAATGCAAAAAAAAAAATAAAATCTAAGATGCTGAAATAAACCTAAAAATTTCCTAACGAAATTACATAATAGACAGTCTTTATAAGGCTGGGTTTATATAGATAGCCTATTCTTAAAACCACTGAACATTTAAAAATACAGTAAACAGTAAACAAATAAAAATATTCATGACCATTAAAATACTTCTTTTCTGAGCAAATCACTGATTTTTCATTTTGTAAAGCTAAAAGTAATTACTGCTTCTATGCATTGCTTTACATCTGTTACTAAATATCTTATTTATAAAAAAAAGTAGCTAGCAACACTGAATTGGGGGCATACCGTTTTAAAGAAACATTTACAACTAAGGTGATGTTTAGTAAAGATTAGATGATATTTAGGAGTTTTTCTAAATACTTAGTACATTTCAGTCATTTGTGTGTATTGTAAACTTAATATATCTTAAAAAAGTCTATTAGTTTGTAATGATGCTCTTTTATCAATGTGGATGCTAATTAGTGTTAGTGAAATTCAAGCACCCCATGATGTTATACAAAGCCAGTGCTAGATCACAGAGCTGTAAAAGCCTTGCAAGGAACCTTCATGCATTAACTGTATGCATTGTCCACCTCATTTTACATTGCTGCCCAATCTACTTTGTGCATGCTTGTTGACATGGATTTGCACCCTGAATACATTTGTTTTTTTTTATAAAAGAAAAAAGAAGAAAACAAAATAATTTTCATGTAAGGGGTACACTAGCTGACTGTAATGAAAATTTTATGAAATTATTGCATAGTTCTGCATAGATTTACTATGCTTTGTATCTTCTCTGCTGGATTAAGCAGGTTTTGCTCCTTGCTATGCAGCACAGATCAGGTAGAGACAGGCACAGCCATCCTTACAACTAATCCCACCCCACACTCTCAAGTATAATGATGATCCCTTGCTTAAAAGGCTCTCTGAGTGTGCCAATATACCCTGGCATTCATACATTATCTGCCCGAACTCCAAAGATCAAACAGGGGGACGACAGTATGAAATTGTGCAAAGAGATCTTGAAATCCTGGCAACCAGAGCCCCAGCCTACTCACCAGCCATGTGCTAGGTCCATATAAGGGAAGGGGTCACAGGCTGAATGCATGCCCAATTTAGTTGCGGACCTTGATACCAAGGAAGAAAAAAAAAAACCGTAAAGGAGCCCTCCCCCTCCCAGAATAAGAACACACATGAAACCCTGTGAAATAATAATAAGAAGAAGAAGATTTAGTACTATTTATAAGGTGTTTCCATTTCTGGAAGAAAAAAGTATGAAGCATCTGCAGAGATAGATTGGAAACAAAAAAGATGTGCCAGCTGTGTGAAGCCATGACTTCAAAAAATGGAACAAGCCAGTCCCATGGTCAAGCAGTGCTCTGAAGACTGGATCTCGGAGAGTGCAATGATTATTATGCACACACACTTATTGCTAGTTTGTGGCCATTTGTTGCATTTTGCTTGTGGTTATCGTTTTATCTACCGCTTTTGTTGTTTAAGGCACTGTTATACAGTGGCTAGCACTGCTCCTTCACAGCTCAGGACATATTTTTCACCACAATATTCAGATCAGTATAATTGGCAAATGCTTCCCTAGCCCTCAGGGACACTTAAAAGATAACTGCACCATTACAATCTGCTCAAAACTAGTTATGTTCCTCCTTCCCATTGCCTTCAAAGCATTTTGCCAGGTTCAGCAAAGTTTCCAAATATTTCCACGATTTTGCCAAAATTGCAGCAAAATGAAATCTGTGGGGTTTACTCATCATTACTACTGATGATTCCTCAATAAGAAGAAAACCAAATGAATTCTATCATACCAGTCTGAAGCACAAAACAAGAGAAAGAAGCAGGCTGAACTTCAGCTGCCAGTTTATTATTTGAAATCTTGATGAAAGGCTGTTTCGCAGCACACATAACAGGAAAAGCCTGGAACTGACCTTGTGTATGCAGGTACAGTATACTTAAGACCTGTGTCAGTCAACTTGCTCCTATTCTCACTAACCTTTTAATCTTAATTACATAGACCAAATTTTTAAATGGATTAAAGATGGTGACTCATTATGATAATTCATTTTCCAAAGAAATCCATGGTGTGCTGCCTCAGTGACTACTGACCCAATTACTCATAATAAAACTTCATCTTCTCATAACCAACCTTCTGTGAATGATACACTTGGATCCATACAAGTTTGCCTAAGGGAGTTTAAGTGAATCATTAATAAAGAGCCACAATTGGTGGATATGTTGCTTCCAGTGATGTTTCATTTAAGCAGTTTGTTATTTTCATATGAACATTTGTAGTAAATTAGTATATCACTATTAAAGACAATGTATTAGATATGCTCCTTGCTGCTCTGTTTTTATCTGTAGCATATACACTTCTCTAGAAAAGAAGTGTACTTATCTATTTGGACTTTACAACTTCTTTGTTTGCAGAACTTTATTTTCAAAAATTAGATCTGCTAAATGGATAAGTTTGGTATTTTTCAAGTCAAAGTTACTTCTTCACAATAATGTTGGATCAGTATTAAAACTTGACTTTGGTATTTATACTGGCCTTCAGACCTTGGTTACCAGTATTGAAATGGTACTAAAGCAAATAAAGGATAACTCCCAATAAATCCCATTTTCGCACCGGATTGAACAATCGCAACTCTACCCAGTGTGCCATAAAAGTGTGTGCTGCACCTGTTACCCCACATAATTACAAACCTCCCTACTTTTCTACAAGCTACTATTTCCCTTTGAATTCTCCAGTGCATCGATATTTGCTGTCAAAGAGAAGAAGGAGGAGTGAGTGATGATTTTCCACCGCAGAGTTTAAAAAGCACAGAAGGGGTGGGGGGGACTGTCCCACAAAAAAGAGTCTATAGCACACTTCACTGCTTTCCTACAAGCAGTGGTTCCTCTTTAAATTCTCTAGTGCAGGGGTTCTTAAACTTTTCAATCTGAGGACCCAAATAAGAAAATCAATACTGTTCTGGGACCCAAGAAGAGGATTATTATCATAATGACAGTGGAGTCATAAAGAGACAAATTACAATGGCTATATTATAAAAAAGTAAATGTTTGTTTCCTTTCAAGTATATTTCTCACTTGCATTACTAAAAGAAAACTGAGAAGCAAAAGTATTGTTAAAACAATGTAAACCTGCTTCTCTTAAAATTTATTTAAAAAAAAAATCTTCACTTTAGAACATAATTTTATGTGGCAAATTAATATACACCTTGATTGTGAAGAAATAACTGACTTGAAAAATACCACACATAATCCTTTAATCTTTAATTTTGTTTCATTAAACAAGCTCCATTTGAGTAGACAGAGGCATGACCTACAGTATTTTCAGAACATATTCATTTAACACTGTGAGGCATGACTGTTCTGAAACTTTCAGTTAAAAAAGAAAAGTTTCAGTTAAGGAACATATACAAATTAATCATGACACCGGAGAATGGAAATGTATTGAATGTTGATTAGCACATGTAAGTAAGTATTTCACTGTACTCTGTGCATGTGACAACACTGACCCTATAAACAAAAAATTTTGGATTATTGTTAAAGGCAACAATCAGGGTTCAAAAAGTCACACAGGTGTTAAGATCCTAACTTCGATATATGTGCTTTATTACTGATGATGAAGAAAGTTGGTGCTTGCAATTTTAAATATAGCATACTACTGTGACACTTTTACAGAATTATTACTATTGGGTGTGACGATGCGGGTTCGACTCCATGCTCCCATCTTCTATCCGGGAGCCCTTGAACCCAACACCGTCGGTAATGTCAGTGATGAGCTCGCAGTGAGACACAACAATAGAGCAAGAGGATGGTGTACAAAAAGTGTCAAGTGCTTTTATTAACTCTTTTAGGGCTAATTTTTTTTTGTTTCTTTTCTCCCAGGGCTGAATATTTTTCCAAAAACTAACATTTTTTAAAAAAGAACACAAAGCAATTGTTTAACATATCAAATCAACAAAAAATATTTACTTTTGACAAATGTTACTGTCTTGCATGTTGTATGAGCCTGCATACTCTATGATTTCACATACATATCACATACATTTTACACAGCAAAGTCCTGCAAAGTCTGATCTCGCTCAAAGCAGCCAATTTCAGTCATTGCCACATTGCACTCCTTACAATATGTGTTGCTTTGGTGCCTATTTTTCAATTGTCTGTTGCTGCACTTTCTCACATATATTGTTAGTGTGTACTGTAGAGAGACAAGTCACCCATTTGCCATCGTGCCATGCCACTGCCACCAAGTTTTCTGCCTGCATGAAAACCGTATTGTCACCTCTTTTCATCTTCTGAAACTTTATGAACTTTATGTATGGCATTATAGCCTGGCTCACCCCATGGGATTTGCTTCTGTTTATTACAGAAGTGAATAAAACTTTGCAGCAACACGTACCTATCACCACGCTGCATAACCTGTCCAAAGCCACCAGGGGACAAAGCACGTTTGGACCAATGCTCCCTGAAGTTATATCACCAGTTCTGTCCCATCTCTATTTGTAATGCCACAGCGCGCTTCATCTCGTCTTTTGTTGTGGGTTTTCACTTTGAAAAACGAGAATGCGATGCAAACGCAGCCCGCGATTCAAAAAAATTCTCTGCCTACCTGTTTGTCTCGTCTGACAGTAGCTGAAAAGCAGCATCAGGAGAGAGCAGCCTGAAGTACAGCAGCTGGTGATCTGTCGTGTCCAACAGCAAGCCATGCCGTCTTGTAAACTCCGGTAGCCAGATCGGCTCTCAACGGATCAATGTCTGTGTATTTATCCCACGCGAACCTTGCCGTAGATGCATCGGCTGCGCGAAAACACTCAACTGGCAGCAGATCCGCTGGCGCGGCATCGGCTGGTGTCTGATCAGCAGATGCCGGCTTCTCACTCTCTTGCTCGATCTCCTGATCACTGCCAATAAAATCCGATTCTGAAAAATCAGAGTCCGACTCCGCGATAATGCGCAAAATATCGTCTGCCGAGTGTTTTCTTTTCTGCACTCGCTTCGCTCCCTTGTCACATGTCGATGCCATCTTGCCATTGTTTACATTTCGCAACTCACACACACGCAAGGTTTAGTTGCCGAGTCAACGAGTCTAGCATTCCTCCAAGCACAGAGGGAATGCCTGTGACGTGACAGTGAGATTTGTCACCATTAATAGCTGATTGTCGCCCTCTATCCCTGGATGTCGACTTTTGTCGACATTCGCCTTCAACCCCTCCTGTCGACAAAAGTCGACATCCGCCCTAAAAGTGTTAAAACAGAACAAAACAATGTTCAAATTAAATAAAGTGCAGTGCTTCAAAGTCTTCAAATAAATAATCCATAAAAACAGAGGTGAAATTGTGGAGGTTAAAATCCATTAGAAAACAATCTTTAAAACAACGAGGTTAAAACCATGCAGAAAGCTGTCCTTTTAAAAATCCGGTGCATCCTTCTACTACTGGGGGCTCTCCTGCTTCTCCCAAATGGGCTCCGCAGCAGAGGAGTGACCCTAGCTGCAGTTGACATGCACTGCCTGCTTCGGCTGTTCAGTTTGCCTCACTGACCCCTGGCTCCGGTAGGCTCACCCAGACAGTGACTTGGGATACCCCGACGACTAGGGCTCTCACGCTGGAGAATCCACGTGCTTGCTTACGTGCAGTGCTTATTTATTTAAAACTGGCCTTTGATGGGAGCTGTGGACCCGCTATACCATATTTGGTGGCAGTGGTGGGATGAGCTAGCAGTGGGGACAGAAGAGGAGACTGAGCAGCAAGCGGGATTGGTGCCAGATTTTAAAGAACCCACGAACCCAAGCCGGAGGAGGACATTTTTAAAGGACAGAGCTTTTTTATGGACATTTATTTATTGATTGTTTTTATTTGTCTTTTAAAGTTCTTATTCTTTTAATGTCCTGTTTTTATGAAAGGGGCTTGGGTGGAGCTGGAGGCTTTGGGGGTAGAATGTGGCATAGCGGGTCCACAGCTCCCATCAAAGGCCAGTTTTAAATAAATAAGCACCACGCTCGTGGCTTGGTGAGGGGGTGTGGTGGTTGTGTGGCTGAAGCGGTTCTCAGGGCGATTCGCGATGTGGGCATTTCTCACCTAAGTGCACAGGTGAGAAACCGTAAGTATCCGTGATTGTTCCTGGGGCTGCTGATTTGCCACAGCTGCCATGCCCTCTTGATAAACAGAAGCGCGAGTTGGCTAAAAGGGGAGAGAGGAAAATAACGAACGGAGGTTGCAGGAGAAGGCAGGAAGCAGGGGGAGAAAGTCGGTGCAGGAGAGCGAGCGAGCGAAGGCTTGCGTTGCAGGTGTGCAGGAAGCCTGGGTGTTGGGCCGACACCCGGGAGTAGTCATAGTGGTCACTCCCGCTGAGTTTATAGTGAAGTGCGGGAGTGACCGGAAGGCGGATGACTCTCCGCGGAAGTCAGGACTTGGGACGTGGATTCTCCAGCGTGAGAGCCCTGGTCGTTGGGGAATCCCAAGTCACTGTTTGGAGGAGCCTACCGGAGCCAGGGGTCAGTGAGGCAAATTGAACAGCCGAAACAGGCAGAGCAGGTCAGCTGCAGCTAGGGTGACTCCTATGTTGCGGAGCCCATTTGGGAGAAGCAGAGGAGCCCCCAGTAGTAGAAGGATGCACCAGATTTTTAAAAGGACAGCTTTCTGCATGGTTTTAACCTTGTTGTTTTAAAGATTGTTTTGTAATGGATTTTAACCTCCACAATTTCACCTGTTTTTATGGATTATTTATTTGAAGATTTTGAAGCACTGCACTTTATTTAATTTGAACACTGTTTTGTTTTGTTGTTTTAATAAAAGCACTTGACACTTTTTTTACACCATTCTCTTGCTCTATTGTTGTGCCTCACTGCGAGCTCATCGCTGACATTACCGACGGTGTTGGGTTCAAGGGCTCCCGGATAGAAGATGGGAGCATGAAGTCGAACCCGCATCGTCACATGGGGTTGAAAGCTGTCCAGCACGAATAAACATATGAAAACATACACATGAACAGTGCGTCTACACAACATGACCCAAAATCTTAATACTCTAAATATTAAAGAATGACATATTTCTAGTTGTTGGGTTATTTTGTATTGTATGCAATATTGTATTCTAAATATGATTACATGTATACCCACATTTTAACAATAGATAACAGCGTCATATATCCTATTCATCAGATTGTAATATCTCTCAAGATAGAGCAGAGACTAGAGTATGTTGTTGTTTTGGTAGTATACAGTAAGTGTAGCTGTTTACTGCTTAATGTTGGAAAGAGGTTTGTTATGAACACTATGAGCTTAATGTTTTGTGCTAGGTGCTTAAGCTCTCTATTTTTACTAACCTGTTTCACTGTGCCATAAAATGGAGGATACTATGAAACAATTTAAAGAAAGTTACTGATTTTGTGTATTTCTATTTGTTTTTAGGAAAATCACTGCACAATAATCAGTTATAAACAGTGTTCACTTCTTGTTTTCATAAAAAGGTCTTTGGTTATTTTATACAAGTTATATTCTAATAAGAACTAATCAAATGTCTGACACTTTGCAATGAGCAAGGCACATGGGGATTATTTTTTTGTTTCAGGTTGCTATTAAGAAATGAGCAAATTAAATTAGAATGATGGCGTGGGGCAAGGTGTACTCAAATATATTAATTAATTGCACATGAGCATACACTACTACTTTATTCTGTATGGACTCAAGTGAACTCACTTTCCACTGCAGCCTAAAGGTGGGAGGGTGAATGATCTGTGTGAATGACTGCTACATGTGCTTGAGCAAGAAAAGTTTGCTTTAAACATTTGCAGGGTGTAAGCAAAACATAAATACAGAAAGCTACAATTGCACCTGAATTCAAATCAATGTAGTTAAGATTCACTACATATAATTTTAGGACTGCACAAAATTTACTATATTATAATAATAGCATAAAATTTTAGCATTGCTTTATTGATCTGAATTACTTGAGTTACACTTGCAGACAGTACTGCACTGAAATCAGTAAGTGGAATCAGAGTTGTCTGATAATCCCAAAGAAACTACAGATCACAATCAGTGCACAACTACTCTAAAGCACTGACGACTCTGGAGGGAATGGTACAACTAGTGGAGACCGTGACCCTAGGCCATGGGTAAGTAGAGGTAGGCTAGCATCATGGACTCTGGAAATGTTCCAAATCCTTTGAATGGAAAAGCCCAACAGCAACTGCAAAGTGAATTATATATATATATATATATATATATATATAATATAAGCAGACAACGAATACATAGATTGTATAGTGTGTATAGCATTTCTAAACTTCCACTTAACTTTCTGCTGCATATTTATTTTAGACTAACTGGATTTAGGACAGTCTGGAATCATATGAACAAATGTGCTTAGACTCCTGTGCTTGGTAAATATACTACTATTACACAAACTGTGTATAAAATTCAAAAATCTAAACCTGGAATCAAGGGAATACTGATTATAGCACTGCATTATAGTTGAAGTTAAAACTTTTTGCCATATAAATTCATTTGTATGTCAAAATTCTGCATTCTTCATAAACGTGAAGGACTAAATAAAAAAAAAACAATCCCAATCTTTTTCTCCCATTTAAATATACTTTACCTGAAGATCTCACCAAATTTACTTTTAAGGTGGCTGCAGGAGGTGTAGAGGTCATATAAATAGGCAAGAATACATCGTTCAGCAGAAGAGCAGTCAGCAGGATTAACTCCATGCTTTACCACAATCCGAAGCCTACAAGAAAAGACATCAATGTACTTAAGCAATAATTATAGATGACATCAGCAAAAAAAAAAAATAATAATCTTTATTATATGACTGCAACTGGAGGTATTTGGGTCTGCCAGATCGACATTACCCAGAACTGTTTGGTTTCACCAGAATATTATTAGTTATCAACAGACAAAGTGGTGAAACACACTATACTAACACAAAGGTACATTTGCTAGCACAGATTTCTGGCAACTTTAAAACACTTTCAATTTGATGTTGATAAACTCTGGATTATTGTCTATTCTGCCAGTGTTCTTGAAAGTGTATTACCAACCAGTACTTTTGTAGAAATCTCTGCATAAGACTTAAGAGAAATTTAAAACATGTACACCCAATGCCTTGCTAAATTTTTCAGATCCAAAAATTCAAATTGTACTTAGTAACTTTTTCTTTGCTGTTGTTTCAGAAGATAGTCAAAATTGTTTTATATATTTTATATATAAATGCCTACAAGTGGAAGTGTGTGTGTGTGTGCATGTGTCTGTCCGTCCGTCCGTCCGTCCGTCCCGGAAGTGAGAGGTGGAGTTGGGGTAAGGGCTCCACCTCCAAGGAAACAGACAACTCGCTTAGCTACTAATAACACAAGCAAGGCCAGCACATCAGCAAAACAAAACCTAAGAAGAAAGATAACGTTGCTTAGCCAATAACATCGGCAAACAGGAATCCCTTTTATTTTTCTTCCCGCCGCTAATGCACAAGTGATGTGAACACGTCGGCAAAACGAATCTTCCTAGGAGAGAGATGCCCAGAGTAGTTCCTTTCAATTACCTGACATCTCTACATTTCTGTTTTCTTTCTGATGATTTCAATTGTTTCAAGGAGCCCAGGCTTTTTACAGCATGGGCTTACACAGCTAGTACAGTATATATATTTAGAAGAAAAAAAAAATATGTTTGTATAAATATTCAAACACTTTAATAGTTTGTAGAGCCACATTTCTTAACAATAACAACTTAAGTGAAGTAAATCTATACCAGCTTTTACACTGGAAAAACTATTTTCTGGTACTTTGACATAAAAATCTTGTAGAATATCTTGAGGCATTTGTGATATTTTCTGCGATTATATTTTCTCAAAGTATCACAAGAAATGTGGTACTACTTAAGGGCTAGTGGTGTGATGTAAACTAAATTGAATTTTTAATATTTTGTAATACTTTCAGATATACTTTCATTACAATTTATTAATGTGCTGTTTCCTTGTTCTGTATTAAATCTTTATGGAATTATCATATTATGTTAGCACTGTTTAAGAAGCAAAACCTAAACAGTAACTCTGTTAAAATGTTTATATTAATCCATTTAATGATACGTATTTTACATTTTCATTTTGTTAGCAGATGATGATTGCAATTAAAGATGAAAAATAACCTTGGCTGTTCTGTATACACGCAATGATGTTCAATTAACTCTTCAGTGGGTATTTTTATTTTCCATTTACTTTGTAAAACACACACCAATTAAGAAAAATTAAAAAGTGGAGTCACAGAAAGACTATGTGCTGCTGTTATGTGAATTTCCCATTGGGATTAATAAAGTATCTATCTATCTATCTATCTATCTATCTATGCCATGTTGTGACACAGTAGTCAAAATGACAGCAAGACATAAATTAATCATTAAGCTTAAGGTACTGAGTTCTTGCATTGATAACAGCAATTTTACCTTTCTATTTCCTCTCAAGTCTTGTATTCAGTTTCTTTTTCATAGTTTTACGTAGTTGTCTGATACATGTGTAGAACTGGGACACTGCAACCACAAATGTTTAAAGTGCACAACTGGAGGGAATTGGGGTCCCCAGATGTGTGTTAATCATGTCTGGCCCCGTAAGACTAGCATGTTGTAGTTGCTAAGATTATTGTTAGTAAGCAACTGCTTAATAATAGTTTCAGCATATGCTCCAAAAGGTTTCCAGATGCAAAAAAGAGGGGAAAAAAGGGTTGAGGGAAAGGCTGATGGAGGTGACATCTGGAGTTCCTCAGTAGCAGGTGCCTATAAATGAGAGCACCTTGAATATGCATGTTGGAAGCCAGTACTTATGGGGGAGTCCATTCCAGCTTTAGTTTCATTACCAGTAATGTTGAGTTATAAGGATGCAAGTAGTCAAGAGAACAGAGTTTGCAAGAGAGCTGCACAATAAGGATGGAATAATGAATGTGTTCAGGATATCAAAACAGACAGCAAATGAAAGATAGAAATCAATAGTTGTGAATTGCTTCAAAAATACTTATCGGGACATTGTGAATGACAGTAATGAAAGTAAAGATACCTGCAAAAAACACATGAAGTTACTGAATGAGGAATACGAAGAGGATAATGATGTTCATTGTGATAAGTGACAGAGGGACCAAGATATACGTTTTCAAAATAGGAGGTTGCAAAATAGCTGAAAAGGATGAAAAAATGAAAAGCTGAAGACAACACAAGGTTCTGGAGCTAAACGGTAGACAGACCTGTACAACATAATTATGTGTAAAGGGAATACTCCTGAAGACTGGAAAATAAATGTGTTCATTCTAAATATACACAGATAAGCATAATAAATTGGGAGAGCGGGTCACATCAAGCGATCAACATTTTAAGGTAATAAATGTGGCTGAAAAACTGCTAGCAAATGAAATCAGTAAAAAGCTTAAAAAAGCAGTTTGATTTCATGCCGGGGAAAGGAAAAGCATTAGATGAAAGGTAGAAAGCTGCATTATGCATATGTATATCTGAAGAAATTATTTATCAAGGTGCTGCAAGAGGCTTTGAGAAAGTTAGGTGTGGAGGAATAGTTAAGAGTCAGTGGTGAGAAACTACAAATAGTGCTCAGGAGAGCAAATGGGGAAACTGAGTTTTGATGTGAAGGTGGGACTACACAAGAAATCCAGTCTGAGACCACGATTTTAAATAGTAACAAAGGTGACCAGATATTCAGTATATGTGAATGATTGCTATGGGAACTGTTTATTTCAGTGATTCAGTCACTTAATAACTGAAGATACAGAAATGGAAAAGTAGTTTGGAAGAAAAGGGCATTAAAGGTAAATGATGAAAAGACCAAATTAATAGTTGTTAAAAAACTTATTTTGAAGTTAGATACTAACAAGTGTAGATGTTTCAATTCTTAGTGCTTTATATCAGAGCAGACATGTCTAAGTAATATTTAGAGTAAAGGCTGCAAAAGACAACAGGCAGAATAAGTAGACAATTTTAAAATAAATAAAGCCAACTGTTCAGTTTATGTACTACCATGAATAATTGCTTAATTACTTGAAGAAAAGTATAAATGTATGAAAAATATTCAATTATTATTATTAATAATATTAAATTAAGTTAAACCCATATAAAATCAGCCCTACACAGGTGTAATCACTTTCAAACCATGCAAGTGTTTTCACACTACAAAGAATTTATATTTGGGTTGAAGTACTAGCTGTAATAAGACTCAAGTAAACAGATGCATAAAACCTACAGAAAATAAAAAATACTGAAAATGGAAAATAGTTGATAGAATTTTTTTACATCCAGATTAATTAATAGCCATTTGTATCTTTTCTTAAATTCAGTGAGAACCTAAATCGCTAATGATGTGCCTCACCCATCAAAAACTTGTGCTGTCTGGTCTGGATTGAGGATCAGGCAGGAATGGTAACGACGTAGCACAGCCACTATACACAAACACAAGCCAGTTGTGTAACTGCCAACCAAGCTAGACGACTTCAGAAGGAGCTCAGCTTCCACAAGGCTGAGTTCATTCAACAGCTGCAAAATATAAACACAAAGAATAAAACTTGAAACACATATGCAGAGTTTTTCTATCCTTTAATGATAAATAAAAAGGTGAAAAAATAATACATTACACAACATTAAATGCTTACAATTAGTCTTTGCAGACAGTGCAGGTAAAGTGAATAGACACAAATTGACATTCCAATTACATAGATTATATAACCAAATGTGTACTTATGTATGTCTCACAAAATTCTTTATCATGGGTACTGGTAGCACAGTGCTGAAATGATTGCTGATTGGGCTCAAGCATTGCTAGGATATTTACAGGAGCAGCTGAAACATGAAGACAACGACTTCCAAATCTCAAAGATATGCTTGTTAAGATGACTAGTAATGGTAAACTTGCACTATATAAATGAGTGTTGGTACATGCATTTCTTGGGATGGACTGACATCTGAGGGTGGTCTCTGCAGGGATAGAATTTGACTCCCTGTTACCCTGGGTTCAGAATACAAACGCATGGGTAGAGTTTCACATGCAAAACAATGCAGGGCTTTGCTAAAAGTTTACATTACCTTGCAAAACAAGTGCTAATACTAATACTCTAAATAACTCTCCTGATTGATTTAACATTTGCCCTGCCTGTTTATTGAATATTTTAATGGAAAGGTGTCTCATCCAGAATTGGTTTCTTCCTCATGCCTAATACTATCAGGATTGGTTCAAAAACCCTAAATCCAAATAACCAGGTTTGGGAAATGGATGGATTATACTATTGGAGGTGAAATACAGACAAAAAAAAAATCTTCAGTACATCTGACCTCAGCTGTAAAATCTAAAGAGATCTGCCAAGAAATTAGTCAATGACAGATGCTGAACTACTATAAGTGCTACATGTATGACATCTTCTTAAGACAAAGTTTTGATGAGAATGGACCCCTTTAACCCAATAATACATAATTAGTATTTCCAAGAAAAAAAGTAAGGTGTGATCTTTGATAAAGCAGAATCATTAAGCTCTGACGTGCTGCTCACCTTCAGCATATACATGTGCAAATCCCATATTTTACTATGAAAGGCAGCAAAAGACATTGAAATTTGCATTTTATTTGAAAGAAGACACCATCTGGTTATGTAAAAATACCATTATTGCTTTTGATTAAATTGTTGGTTTATTTCAAATTACACAAAAATCCTTGAAATATGGCGGTGTCCCATTGTGTATAAGTTAAGGACCGAAATGCACAGAGTATTCTAAGTCAGGCTTGTCAGAAATTCACTTTTCAGATTTGTGATATTTGCTGTTGAGAGATTTATGCCTGATCAGTTTATGGAGAAAACTTTTATTCATTAATAACACTTACATAAGAGCAATACTTAACAGTTATCACAATTTATTAAAATTTCAAATGTATCAAATTCTTGATGCATCAATTTTCCAAAAGTATCCCTCGTTTCATATATGCATCAATTTCAAGGCTACCTTTGTGAAATCAAATTTGTTAACTGAAAATTAATCCACTATTTCAGAATTCCTATAAAATAGCCTTTGTTTTGTTATTTTCAATGTTTCTCATGAATGATCACACATTCTTATTGCCTTTGCCTATATACTACCCGTGGATTTGCCTCTGAAATGAACTTAACTGCAATAATTACTCAAAAATAAGGACGGCATCCCATTTATTAATACAACACTCAAATGCATATTATATGTGCTGTTACTATGTTTGACGCTATCAAGTATTTATGAACCAAGGACCAAATATGAAGCAAATTTAGACTTAATGTAGATGTTTTGAAACTGTTTTGAGACTAAATACATTTTACGCCAGGATAACTATAATGAGCAGCTCATTTTGTCAACATTGTAGATTAGTCACAGGTACAGAGATTCATTTAGTATGTACCTCGATTTTTATTTGCTAAAGCTGCAGCTGGCACTGCCTGCGAGGACTTTCTCCAGATACTATTGCTTTTCTCCCACATCCTAAAGACAAGTTAGACTCCGATGTCTCTAAATTGTCACCACATGAGTAAATATGGGTGAGTGATGCATGGATCACCCTCTATTCTCCTTGCAGCTGTAAAAATTTGGACATGAGCATCAGTAGGCTTTGTGCCCTAGGAACCAAGTTATCCGAACTATTCTATAACATTTCAGTAATTATTTATCGCTCTGATGCTGATCTTTCTGATCATAAAATAGGTCATTACGATAACATTGGAGGAAAAGAATTCATAATTAATTGCAGAATTACAGTATTTGAGGGTTCCTCTAGAGTGCCTCTTTCTCTTGCACGATTTGGCTCAAAAACTAATCAGCACATTGTCATCTCATAACAAACGTTACATTTTAAGTTTGTGATTTTTCCATCCAGCCATTTTAGCTCTAGACTGTCCTCAAGAAACTGTGACACACACACACACACACACACAGATAAGACACACACCCATCGAGATATCAATGTTTTCGGTATCAAGGGACCTTAAAAAGTCAAGATTCGTCAAAAACCGGAGATCGAACTTTTTGATGTATCTAAACCGATGCTCCTCCCCCATAGATGATAGGTTATGGTGGGGGAGGGTGCAAAGCAATAGGCTCCTGGCAACCCTGTACAATAGAGGGTAGTTAGAAAACAGATGGTTGGACAGGCAATTGTAGCCAAGTCTATTAGGTTCTGAGGATGAATGTGAAGCAAATGTTCTTTTATAGAGGGCTATGTAAGGTGCTGTGTTAAAGTGAAATAGATCACTTTTTTACTTCTCACTCCCTTATTCAAATGAATTGCATTACAAGTTAAAATGACTGCTACTCACAGATGATTGGTCACATTATCAAACTCTCCAAGTATGTATGAATCGTGTGTTTTGCTGATGAACTAATTTCATTATGGGATAATACTGACAATGATCAAAGAACTTTCTGTCTGTAAAATGGGAGCAGGATTTCCCCATTTTACTGAATTAAATTATTAAGGATTTTAAATAGATTTGATTCCACAATCCCACGCTGAAATTAAAGCCATGGGGCACCAAAGAAAATGTGGGAAAAAAGCCTTAAAACTTACCAATAGATCCACTTGGAAGTGGCAAAGGAGTTGACTTCAGAATATATGCCTTTGGTGTTTCCGAGATATTTTTATGACAGAAAAACAAACCTCAAAGTAATTAATTTTTAATCAAAGATTCTTTCCATTATCTATTCTGAGGGAAGTAGACTTGTGTATACTTCTCTGTTCACAGCAACTAGAATGAGTGAACTTTATGTAAATATTAGGCAGTATGACAAAAGCTATGGTTCAAATGAAGTTAAAAAATAATGCCTATAGTATTCATTAAATTGTCTTATTGCATTGCTTAGATTAGAAGTAAACATCCTATTTGAAGACAGTTGGAAAGCAGAAACTTGCCTTCCAGAAATGCTTGTGCTTTTCCAACTGTGGCAGCAGTAGGTTAGTTCCACTTGCTGTGGCAAAGACATTTGTCCTCATTAGGCATTACTTCACATATCACCAGTTGTTCTGAGCTGCACCAACTTTAGGCTGTTTTCCTCCTTATGTCTCTCCTAGACCACTATTATAAGCTATGGAGGGAGACTTTTTTGTAATTTATAAATAATGCATCACTAGACAATACACATTTCTCAGGCAAATCAATGTATTCCCCAACTGTTAAAAAATACTTCAAAACTCATCCTTTAAGGTATAAAGTAATCTGACAAGTAATTATCCCAGGCTAAGGTTTGTCAATGTTCTAATGTGTCATGTACTGTAGACAACTTCATTTCTACACCAGAAAAAAAGGCTGGAGTGGATAAGTTGTCAAGGATTTTTCTTATTAGGTCTATAATGGTATTTTTTTTTTCAAAAGTATAAGTGAATGTTTTACTAATTAGGTTGAAATATGACGGCAGAATAAAGTCACAATGCATAATATATTAACATAAAATCTCAAACACTAACACTCTCCCCATTTCTCCATAGGTTATCATCCAAAGACACGTGAGATAGGATAGCTGTTGCCCCTTGGACACAGTGTAGAGGATAAGAGTGGGAGTATGTGTGGCTGCCCTATAATGTAGTGGCAGCCTATCTAAAGCTATAGCCTGCCTTGATTCCAGTGCTACAGGGAAAGTAATTTTAAAACCAGTAGGAAAAGAAGTTAGAAATATCAACCCTAATTCAAACAGGTCCTGGATGCTACCAAAGTTGTCAATTTGTCTCTTGCCATATAATTTAGACCTTCTGCACAACAACTTGCCACTAAGAAAAAAAAAAAAATTTGATTTAGAGCATCCTTGAAATACAAACATTTGAACATTTCTTTACAGCGTAAACTGCATGTGTTCCTCAAGTAAACATATTTATAAAAAACATTTTATATTTATGTTACAACAGTACTTTAAACAATGCGTTAGGAAGAAAGATTTTACGGCAGTTCTGTCTAATCTAGTACTTGTGACCTAATTATTTTATTGCACAACTTGGTCACAGTAGTCTTGCTGCAAACATAAAATTATATCTACAAAACATAGTCAATGTTGATGCAATAAATGCACAAGTCACATATGAACCACCATAAATCCTCTTCTTGATTTGACTACTCAGATTTTTCTGTTAATGATTTATCAAATATTTTAATAAACTAAGAATTTACTGTTCAGTATAAAGTTTGCCATTTTCTTTTAAATCTTTTTTGCATGTAATCAACACTTGGCAATTAAAATATGTATTAACATTTACAGTACAAACTGCTTAACATATTATATACCTTTCCAAATTAGACTGTTTTGTTAAATTATCAAATCAAATTTCAAAGTCATCAACACCTCTCTCAGCACAGGCACTTTTCACACATTGTTCAAATAAGCCCTAATAACTCCTCTCCTCAAGAAGCCGCTCTTGCTCCATCTCAAATAAGTAATTACAGCCTTGTGTCTCTCATTTCTATCCAAAACTCTCAAACGTTCAGTCTCTAACAAGGTCTCTTCTTTTTTTCTACAGAACAGACTGCTCAATCCTAATGAGTCAGGATTCAAGAAGGACCACTCCATGGGGACAGCTCTTCTCACCATTGCCAATACGTTATGGAATGCCAGAGATATCAATCCATCATTTGTGGTCATTCTGCTATATCTCCTCTGCCTTTGACATAGTCAACCACCATATCCTTCTTGTCATCCCCTCTGACTTTGGCAACACTTTGACAGACTACAAGTGGTTTGAGTTCTACCTCTTCGGCAGATCTTAACGTTAGTCCCAACATGGAGAGATGTCAAGGGCATACCAGACGAACATGGAGGTGCCCCAAGGGTCATTGCAAAGCCCTCTATGATTCATTAGGCATTCAATCCCATGTTTTTTTGTTTGTTTTTTTAGTGCTATGCTGATGACACACAGTTATATTTTCCCTCCAGAGGTCCACAAAGTATCAGCTACAATCTCTGCATGTCTCACTGATACTACATCCTAGATGATGGAACACAATCTCCAGCTCAACCTGGCAAAGAAGAACCTTCTTGCTATCCCAGCTCGTCTATCTATTCTGCACCCCATCTCTGTTCAGATTGGTTCATTATCATTAAAACCTGCCAAGTCAGTATTCAACCTTTGGGTGGGGATTGATGATCAGCTGTCCTTCAAGGATCATGTTGCTATGATCTGGCAGACACATTCTGTATCTGTATACATATACACATATACATATATACAGTATATCTATGACACTTGTGAGGTCCTATGCTCTTTCTCGACCACTCAGATCTGCTAATGAATGGCGTCTGCGTAGTATCAGATTTCAGACCAGCCGCTTTACATATGTAGCTCCTGGCTGGTGGAATGAGCTGCCCACATCAAACTCAGACCCCCTCAATGTGTTCAAGAATAGCTTGAAGACTCACTTGCTTGGTGAATAGCTACGTTTTTGAAAATTTGGGAATTGTAACTACTTGTATTTTGTTTTTGAGCTTTTTACTTGTGGAAATCAATTTTGGATACTGATCCTATAACACTTGTTCTGAAACAGTACCACAACAGATGCTGTATAATCCATCTATCTACTGTATGTATGTAGACCTCTTTTCTAAGTCATTTTAGATAAAAGTGTCTGCTATGCAAATAAATGTAAAAGCATATAGTATATATAAGTAAAATGAAAAAAAAAAAAAAACATCTACAAAAGAGGATACGTACCTGAATAGCAAAATCAATGAGACCACTAATATTAAGGGAGTATTCCATGAGGTCAAAGATGAACTGAATATGCTGAACCAAGGGAAGATGATAGGACATTCCCAATGCAAAGCTTGTGATCTGTTCTAAAACATTCCTTGACACCTGCAACATATAATAAAGTTTAAAAAAAAACAATCAGACATGATAGAAGTCTTCAACATGATTAACAACACTGATTTTCATTGTTATGAACACTATCAAAAAACAATTTTTGCACCTGAGAGGTGACCTGATGCTGGTCAAAATGGGAAAGATGTTGGAATTTAGCAAAAATGTCCTCTGCTGTGGGAAATGCTTCCGGCTTGCTTCTCTTTCGCTTCTGACTCTCTTCACCTCATAGCGGCAAAAATACAGAGTAAAAAACAAATCTTATTATTCATGGAAAAGTAACATGATGTTGAGAATTCAGTTCAAAACAACAGCATGAAAAATAACCTAATGATAACCAAATTAATATGCTCATTATTAACTAATCAAAACATATTTTGTACAGAACATTTTTGGAAGAGAATTGCCAAAGGACACTAAATCCACATTAAATCTTTTTAAAAATAAAAATGTTAACTAACATTTTTAAAGAGTCAAAAATATGCAATCTGAAAGTTTTTGTACTTTCTAAAACTTAGTAAATATCTTAATACAGAATATAACAGTTATGGTCCTAAATTTGTTTTGCTTGCAAAATGATTTATGAAAGCGCTAGAAGCCAAAAAAAAATAGATTGGCACACAAGTACAGCTCATCTAAGTCATGATGCACCTTAAGCAATTCACAGGAGTGATGATTTTGCTGCCACTGTTGAAGATCATGACAGGTAATAATCTCTCTCTCTCAGCAGATGGTCTCTTCCTACCTGTTTCTGCTGTGCTTTTCCGGTTTAGCACTTTCAGGATATCTTTGGTTATTTTTTTTTATAGCATGCCTAGCTTCATCTCGTTGCTTCCCAACACCATATAGAACAACAAGACGTTGGTTACACTCATGACTGGCACTCTCCTCCTACAAGGCAGACAAATTTACAAAACTAAAAACTTTAGTAATAGTAAGTACATCTTTAATATTTTAGATTTTGATGAAAAATTTCAATACACAATCACTTTTATCTCACATGTTTGTCTTTTTAACATATACTGAAAGCACTTTTTTGCTAGTCCTATAATCAGGATTGAATTTTTACTTACTTACTTACCCAGGGTTTAAAAAAAAAAGAGGCCGAAGCAAAAAAAATGTATTTCTTAAAACTAAAAAAAAGGCAAGGGAAACTTGATAGTGTGTGCATGATATAATGTACTAAGAACAGGAAAACTACAATTACAAGTAAATTGAAAAGTCACCAGTTGATGTCACTATTATCAACTGGAATCATGCAACAAATAACAAAATTTTCTCAAGATCGCTTAATCCATTTCAAGGTTGCAAAGGGTCAGAGCCAACTGAGAAACACTAGTAGCAAGGTAGAAATCAGCTCAACACTCCCATAAATGCACACACACACTCAAATGGGGCCATGTTTGCAACTGCTAATCAACCTAATATGCACACATATCTTTGAGGATGACTGGAGTATGCAGAAGAAAATACATACACATACAAAGATGATTTGTAAACTGTACAGGGACAATAAGCATGATCAAGATTTGAACAGAACTATGCATTTGTGAAGCATCAGTGCTATACCTGTCCCATCATGCCATCAGGGAACAAATGTATTAATCATCAGTATAGATTAATTCAATCAAAACTGTTACTGAGCCAAGAAGTTCGGCTTATGACAACTATTATTTTAAACAAATATCAGCATCACATTAACAAAGATAGCAGACAAAAACCTAAGCTACCAAACATGTACAAAAAGCATAGCAGTGAACAATTTGCATACTGTACAATGAAAAGTCATATTTATTATATAAAAAACTATTCCAACATTAAGAGTTAGCCAGTGATTAACAAAATTGGTAGTTTCTGGGACCATAAGTTATGCCCACTTAAGTATATTAAAGAAAGCTTTACTGAGAATTTAAATTTAATAGCAGCTAGAATAAAGGAATATTTTAATTTAATGAGATGACATGACAAAAACAAAATGCAAACAAATTTTAAGGGGAGAAAATGTGAAAAAAAGCATACCCCCTCATTAAGGGGGACTCTTGGTTTTGATTATGATGAAAAGAGTAACTTCAAATGTAGGCAGAAATATTGTATCTTACATAGTAAAAATAAGTTCGTTAATGCTCACTGGCAAGGTCTTCATTGTGTAGCACATTTTGATTCAAAGCTTGCTTCTACTATCACCAAGTACTAAAGAAAAAATGTTAGACTGGCCATGAAAATCTCCTGACACAAGAACAACTAAATATGAATTTCTTTTGCTACAAACACCCATACAACCAAAGAACAAAAATTCAGACATATACAGTAGGTGATGTCAGTGAGTTATAAGCATCTGAGCAATTATTATATACAATTACTTTGACATCACTGCACTGACACTTAGAGAAGACAATGATCTACTGTAAATTAAGAATTATTTTTTATGATAACATGGATAATTTCAATTACATTAATCACTGACAACCAAAGATTTTCTCCCTACCTCACTGACTATAATTTTCTCTGTTATGTGAATGTAGCATAGCTGGAGTTGAACAACATGCCAGTACTAACTGGTAACAAAACATTATAATTTTCAGAATATAAAGATATGAAGCTATCTTGAGTTTGTTGAGTTAACTGGGCTTCTAAAGACATAACCTTTCATAATGATTTTTCTTGTTCAGTTCATGGAGTGCAGTAACAAAAATATGATGCCAAATACATTATATTTATCATACAGAGTTTCATAAAAATAATTGTAATGTAAAAATCAGTTTAAATGTCTCAAATCTTTTACAACAAGAACCAAAAAATGTGCAACTTAATGACCGTATTTGTGTGCGCATGTGTGTGTATATATATTTGTATATATAATATTTAAACAGTGTATCTTCCTAGGGCGGCACAGTGGCGCAATGGTAGCGCTGCTGCCTTGCAGTTAGGAGACTTGGGTTCGCTTCCCGGGTCCTCAATGTGTGGAGTTTGCATGTTCTCCCCATGTCTGCGTGGGTTTCCTCCGGGTGCTCCGGTTTCCTCCCACAGTCCAAAGACGTGCAGGTTAGGTAGATTGGCGATTCTAAATTGTCCATAGTGTGTGCTTGGTGTGTGTGTGTGTCCTGCAGTGGGTTGGCGCCCTGCCCGGGATTGATTCCCTGCCTTGCGTCCTGTGTTGGCTGGGATTAGCTCCAGCAGACCCCCCGTGACCCTGTGTTTGGATTCAGCGGGTTGGAAAATGGATGGATGGATGGATGTATCTTCCTACAAGGAAGTTACTGACAGTTCATTACAGTTATTATATGCTCAAGTTAGCTTCAGGGTTATAAGTGTAAATAACAATACACATACGTGTATATAAACATATACAAACATCTAAGTATGCAAGCGGACATTGTCTACAACTTTATACCTGAGGAATAGGAAAATGTGTTGCATATTGGATGTGTCGTGGCAGTTCATACACTAGAGGAAATGTAGTATCTGAACTCTTATCCTTAGCAGATGTCTTCCCTTCATGATCCAGTGTAGGTTTCTCAGGAGAAGGGCTGCCTTTGGATTCACAGTGCATAGGAGGAGAGAACATCTATTTTTAGAAGAAAAAAAGTAAGGAATATGTGGAGAAATTTAAGAGAAAACAAATACTACAAATTAACTAAATATCACAAATATTTTGCAGCTGCTGAAATAGCTTATTCTTCTCTGGTGCTTTACCTGTTCAATTTGGTAACATCATTTTGTACAAACCTTAAAGATCTATTTAAATATTATCATCAATGTTACAAACACTGTTTATTATATCAAAAAAAAAAAAAAATGGAAAAGCATGTTTAATCAGAAGCAAAATTTTAGGTTTAGCCTGTAGTGTACGTAAAGTAATTGCTTATGAGCCCTCTATTTAACCATCTACATTATAATGTTGATAAGTTGTACAAAAATAAAGTTAATAAGCTAAAATATCAGTAGAAAAAGGACAAAAGGAATGAATAGTCATTATTTGCTATGAGAATATCAAAGCACATATCATAGCAGAAATACGTGCTTCGCAATGTGTTTTAGCTTTCCTTATTAAAATTAAACGGCATGTGAAATCTTTGTACTGTTCTGTCACTTATACTGTACTTAAAAAGAAATGCGGATCATTTATAATAGTTATAAATTTGATTAAAATGGCATTGATTTTATAAATCATTTCAAGTTAAACATATAATTTTACATTAATGGGCCACTTACAGTCAAAGTTGAAACAAATTACCTTACAAATTACCTAATTAGAGATCAATGTAAAGAAAAATTCTGTCCATAATGAATGACATAGTCAATGATTGCTCAGTTATACTGTATATGGTACAAGATTCTTGCATAGGTGTAAAAGTAAGACTAAGCCTTTTATAGCATAAATCTTCAAATAATGACAACTTACTACATCATCAAAAATTGCACTTGGATTTTGCTCAATCTCCATAGACTCAGACAGACCAGTGTCCTAAGTGGAAAAAACATGGAAACATGATAAAAAAATGTTAGTGTAATAAGTAAAACTGAATTTGAACATGTGCACTACTGGTAAATTACAAAAAACAATACTAGAGAATAGCTTCTACAATTAACTTCACAGTATCTAGAAACTATACCTTAGTTTGAGACAGTATATTATGAATAACACCAGAAGCAGCTCAAGAAACAACAGATTTTAAAAACATAAGCAGCAAAACATTTAGTTTAATGCATTTCTATTGCTGAATAATAGGGCTTAGATTAAGCTCTAAAAGTTCAATATCCTTTGTATAGACCTGGGGTCTCATGTGCACTCTGAAACATGCATAAGCCATTTCATACGCAAAAGATGGGATTTATAACAGAGGAACTAGACGTGAAAATTGGTTTAAAGTTATGGCAAATTTCCACCATCTATAAGTCCTTTTTATCAACTCCAGGCAGCAAGATAATGAAGTGAACAAAAAATCTTGCTTCACTACACATTTCAGTAATGCGTAAGTCACATTTCCCATGTTCTTGAACTAATTACTTATCACAGTTAATTCACATGTTCTCTCAATGCAGTTGTCTTCAACACTGGTAACTATGCCTAATACATTGTGTGTGTAGCCAATCTATTTTGTGTATAAACTGGGGGTACTATGTTTTGTACAACATAACTGGCAATGGCAGCATTAGTTTGTTTGGAGGACATCAACAATAGCAAGCTTGCAAGGATCATGATTTTTTTGTCTCATGATAATGCCAGAGTCAGTTTACACTTTTTATAGCTGTCCTCTTAGAAGTTGTGTACTGAATTCACGCAAAAACCATCTGATCCTTGTTCAGTTACAGGTTTAAACAAAAATAGGGTATTTGACAACTGGTGCTTTTCAATATGAACTGGTAGACCAGTCAGGAATCTTGCAGTCATCCCTGAGCCATGTCATGCCATCTGTATGAGAAGGTATAATTAAAAAGTTATGCAGATACATCCAATTTCCTTACAGTCAGCGTGAGCAGGGGAAAATCGAAAGGCCATCTGCTGTAACTGCTAATTCTCCTAAAGGTAATCAGTGCAATTAATTGCACACATGATGCAATAAAGGCACCAACACATAATAGATACGCTTTTGTAAATGGAAAACACTTTCCTTCAATTAACGAATGACTACTATGTAATGCCTAAATGTGTAAGTTGGGCCTGGCTCAACCCACAACTTTTATCAAATAGTAGTGTGGGAAACAGACTTCAGGGTCATGCTGTGTGTGATGGTTAGCTTCTTGCTAAGTAGACCTGAATGACAGGATTGCAATTAAGATTAGCATATTACAAATAACTCATACATACTTTCTTTCAGGTTATAGTTACCCCTTCAAAGTCTAGGTCCTCTCCCCACTCAAAACCCAGCAAACAACACAGGAGAGGAGATAAAATAAAAGGCACTCTCACAAGGTCAGTGACAGAAAACACCCCTGGTTCAGTAAAAGAAAGATGTCTCTTTTTGAACATGTTGGGAGGCACACTGCAATCCGGCCCCAAAAATGTTTGATGCATTGTGAAGATTTGTGCAGTGCTGTTTCTGCCACCTGAAATGTGGATGACCCAAACTCTGTCCCTAAGGATACCAGCACAATAGTAATTCAAAGACGTTTGGATTTTGTACACCAAATTTAATAATAGAAACAGAATAAAGTATTATTGCAAAATTGATGCTTACTTGGCAAAATTATTTTATTAGTAGTTCAATAACAAAAATATTAACAACAAACACTATTCTTAATATTTCACAGCTCTGTGCATACAGCCAGAGTCAGTTCATGCAACATTTGACACAAGGCATTAACAGCCTGAATGAAATCTTTTTGCGTCTGCAGCACCTTGTCAGTCAACCCACTCTACGTGGGTCCCACAGCACTGGCGGCAGTCTGGGCATTGCATGACAGCACATTGCTTTGTTGTATCCACTCAGCTGCTATCAGTTGGTTTCTCGCTTGGTGTTTTTTCTTTTATTTGTGAATCCCACAGAGAAACCAGCAAAAAGAAAGTTATTGCAATTCTCCAATTCAGTTAGTAATAACTCAAGATTTGTAGTAAAGACGACATTCAGAAACATGGTCACATTGATATAGTGATTAGATCATGAATATGCAAAAACGCACCTTTAAGCCATATATGGTTACGGAAGGCAGGTGACGGGGAGTAATTAAAAGTTCATGCTCACTTTAAACTGATTTGAGATTTATAAAGGAACTTGGGGTGGCACGTGGTATGCGTACAGTTTTTTAAATCCAAATATTGTTGTGCATACATAGGTAAACAAAATTTAAGTAAGCAATTCAAGCAAGGTTTTATAAATGAAGTCCCTAGTGCTCTGAAGGAATGAGACAAGCTCCATTTTTTCTTATTCATTAATATGCAAATTCCTCTGTTTCTCCTAGAGATTTGGTTTCAGTATATTCTTACAGGAGAAACACCTTTATATATAGCTAATTTAGAGTCTGTAATTTTGAATGCGTTTCAGAAGACTAAAAAAATGGAAAAGTTACATCCAAAATATGGCTTCATTATTCTATCAAATATACCTCAAGTTTCCCATTGCCTCCTGGGTCTTGTTCCTTACGGTCTGTGTCATCAGTTGGTTCTTCACTTGGTGAGCGGGGACGTGGCAAATGATAGTCTAGTGCTAGGTCCCCTCGTGAAATGAGGGTACACATGTAGATGTTATGAGAAAAAACATCATGTCGAATCAATTCACAGAAAAGGAGTACCAAGTTTGAGAATTCCACCCTCTCACTCTCATTTCCAGGATCCACTATACAAATAAAGAATTAAATATTCTTATGTAAAGCAAAGTAGGTAAAACAAAAGAAAACATTAAACACTATAAAAAGATATTTAACATCTATAATTTAATGTTGCAATAAGATGAATAGCACATACTAAGCATGGGTGCTTGAGTGTCCAAAAACTGTAGCAGGACATCCTGGAAAACGGGCAAAGTAGCAGCAGAGAGTGATCCAGAAGAAACAGAACCCTTCTCATCAACAACTTCAGATTCTCCGCACCTCTGCACACATAAAACATAGAAAGCAGTTTTCTAATTTCATAATCAATCATTAGTTTAATTTCAAACAGACCTTTCAACAAATGTTTCTATAAAAATCTACATTTTTCCTTGGTACAAATATATATATAATTTTATCCCAATGAATTAAAAAGAATCTTATGAAACCTTTCACAATTGACTGACATCACAAAGAATGACAGAAGGCAGGATAATAGCGATTACAACCTACCGTTTATACACCAGTGAATAAAGAATATATATTCTGCGGTCAAAAAAGTAAAATACCACATTTACTAATGACCATTACTTTCATATACAATTACAATTCATGTTTTCCTGTAGTGCACCAACCACATTGTGAAGCATGCTTACAGGTTTCTTACTTAATTTCTATCTTAACCTTAATCCCACTATTGCCATCATAAAACTATAACTGACATCATTTAAACAATAGAAAAGGCATCACTATGTTTACAGCACATCAGTCCTCAAGGAAGTTTGGATGACATCCTTTACACTCACCTCAGCCTCAATTTCAGCCTGTCTCTTTTCAAGAAGTTTTGCTACCACCATGGCACGATGTCTCCCAGAGCGTTTACAACTCACAGCCCATTCACATAGTAGTGTCACAACAGCATCATCATCTGGAGACATCTATGGGAGGAAAAATACCTGTCCACCTTTTGTGCACTTTTTTGTTTATAAACCATTCTAAAGCCACACTTGAAAAAGTAAAATATATTCATTAATTACTACTGTATAATGGCAAATGTCGATAGTGGCAGTAGCACCATTCTTTGCTTACACAAAATATTATAAGTACAAAATATTATAAGTACACTGTATGTGTTTTGGGTTTATATGTCTTCATTCACAATCTCTAAAGATCTTTACCTGTGCCGAGAGAAAATTATTGCAATATTCACACTGTATATATACTTTTCTTTTTAGGTTGCATAAAAAATAGATACCTCTTAATTCAAATATTAATGTTTAAATTGACCACATGTATTCTTAAGTTATTCTATTTGGTGAAAATGATATTTTTATTTTTTTAACTTCTTTATAATCAAAAATTATGTGGGATGGTTCATCTATGTTGTTGTGGCATGGTAGTTTTGTTAAAAATGGATGAAACTTTCACAATTCTATTACAGTTCCACAGATTATAACTGCAATGCCAACAGTAACAGGTGAACACTTTTTACATTTTTATTATAATATCAAAAATAGTTAAACATGTATGTATCAAGGAACACTATCACAAACTAGGCTATATTAAGTTAGATACATAGTGTAAGAACCAATCTTAGAAGGATAAATCTTTAAGCTAAACACATACTAGTGTTTGCTTAAGTAGATTACAATATAATTTTTTTTTGTAGTAATAGATTATGGTATAGCCTCTCACCCCCTGTAAAAGTTAATAATAGATAGAACTTTCTTGTTATATATCTGTAATACAATGTGTTAATTAAGTCAGTGTGTGTTTGGAATTAGTATCATTGCTAGCATGGACTGATAGACCCATTTGCAGTTTAGTTTGTGAATGGGATAAGGCATACAGTTTTCTGACTGTTTAGAAATGGTTCCACTGTATAAGCAAACTTAATGAAACAAAACAAGATATAAGCTAGAATAGAACTTTTCTTTACTTTGCAAAATGTATTTTTTTCCATTTTTGTGTGAACTGTTTTACTTTGAACTTTTACTAAAGTTTTTAAAAACAAAGATATTTAGTCTGTGGAATCATTTCAAGGTGTCACACTATTGCTAGAATCCCATGAAGCAAACTAAAGCTGCAGAACTTTGGTAATTTTGGGAAAATGCAGCTACACATAGAATAAGCATTGCAAATGTAAGAGAGTCAAAAATACCAAAAAAAGCAGCAGTTATTAGTAAATTTCTATCTTGATCCAAGCTGGAGGCACTTTAATAACGCAAACAAAGAAACATACTGTAACACTCTCAGATAAGAAAGGTCATTCTGATAAGGCAACTAATGAAGTATTTGCAAGAATTTGAATAATGTTTTCACAGCAGGCAATGGGGGCCCGTCTACCATTGTTGGTAGTCAAAAAGCAGACAGAAGGCAAGCAAAATGCCTCAAAATGACAGTCTGACAATCAGGCTTTACAAGAACATGATCAAGAGTGAAACAGTCAGACAAGAGAGGTTGAGACACACAATGATACTTAGAAAAGAAAGACGTAGGTTGGAACACCAAGGAAGCACATACGGCAAGAAATAGAATACATTTTCAAATATTTCATAATATCCATCTTTGATGGGTAATTGGGCCTAGATGAAATAAATCGACTGATGTTTCTGATTGAATCACTGAAAAGAAATTCTGTTCTGCTTTTTGCAGATGATGTTGTCCTGTTTGCTTCATCAGGCCGTGATCTTCAGCTCTCTCTGGATCAGTTCGCAGCTGAGTGTGAAGCAGCTGGGATGGGAATCAGCACCTCCAAATCTGAGACCATGGTCCTCAGCTGGAAAAGGGTGGAGTGCCCTCTCAGGGTTGGTAGCGAGATCCTGCCCCAAGTGGAGGAGTTCAAGTATCTCGGGATCTTGTTCACGAGTGAGGGAAGAATGGAGCGTGAGATCGACAGGCGGATCGGTGCGGCATCTGCAGTAATGCGGGCTCTGCATTGGTCTGTCGTAGTGAAAAAGGAGCTGAGCCGCAAGGCGAAGCTCTCAATTTACCAGTCGATCTATGTTCCTACCCTCACCTATGGTCATGAGCTATGGGTAGTGACCGAAATAACGAGATCGCGAATACAAGCGGCTGAAATGAGTTTCCTCCGTAGGGTGTCTGGGCTTTCCCTTAAAGATAGGGTGAGAAGCTCAGTCATCCGGGAGGGGCTCAGAGTAGAGCCGCTGCTCCTCCACATCGAGAGGAGTCAGATGAGGTGGCTCGGGCATTTGATCAGGATGCCTCCCTGGTAAGGTGTTCCAGGCACGTCTAACCAGGAGGAGGCCCAGGGGAAGACCCCGGACACACCTGGCCTGGGAACGCCTCGGGATTCCCCCGGAAGAGCTAGAAGTAGTGGCCGGGGAGAGGGAAGTCTGGGTATCTCTGCTCAAGCTGCTGCCCCTGCGACCCGACCTCAGATAAGCGGAAGAGAATGGATGGATGGATGGATGGATATTTGCAGATAGCATTAACTAAAACGGTTTTCATTCTCATCAGATCTATCATGTCTTGAGACCAAAAAAAAAATGACGAAGAAAATAACTTTTTTTGATTATTAAATTACCTAACGTCATAGAAAATATATTGTTCAATAGGCATCCAAAAATTGACTTCTATTTATTTCTTATGCATTAATATATTCATTAATTTTATATTATTGTCTGGAACAAATTTTTTTAATTTCTTTTCAATTTTCCACTGCCATCTTCTGTATTCTGCAAGTTAAACTGGCTATAAAAGTTTAAATTAAGAAAACTGTCATGGTCTATTTATCCTGAATAGTTCTTTATTAGCTCATGTCTGACTTATACAATTATTTAGCTGGGAGTTTAAAATTATCAAGCATGTTAAAAAAAAATGTCATTAGTACTTTATAAATGTCTGCTCCCACATGTTCTATTATCATAACTGTGTTATCTATTCTATGAAGAAAAACATAATGAGTTTCAGAACGCAAGACTTGATTACTAGTAGAATCATATATTACAATAATTAATTATAATTAATTGATATAGTGGTAAAATAAATATATCAGCAGGCAAATGGGTTAACAGCCCAATCAATCAGTTCATTTTAGCAGTATTTAATTTAATAGTCATCTTAAACTGTACAGCACAAATATGGCTTATTAGTAAAATTTTACATTATTGGGCCATCTGCACTTCAAAATGAATGTCCATCTTGTTCTCAGCTGCTTTAAGGGTGATATTTTTTTCAAATAGTCAGTTTGTTCTTCCAGTTTGAAAGTTGATATCATGTATGATTAGACTATGAAAACACACCCTACCACAAGAACACTTTGACCAAAAACCTACTCATTTGCACCAATTTGTATTGTCCCTCTAGTTAAAAAGTCAAAGACCTTATGTTTCCATTAATGTTATAATAAATGGACCGAACCAAGGATCATCCTTACCCATAAGCTGGCTTGGGTACAATGAACTTATTGTGAAGAAATGCACTCTTGGTGCAAAAAAAAAAAAAAAAAAAAAAAACCTTATGTAGATAAACATTATTTGGTTAAGCAGTTAGCTTAATAGTTAGCACGCATAAACGCACTGACACATAAACAATGTGTAGATAGCTATGCACTCACATCAACCAACATCACTGACATTATTTTTATAATGATTGATAGTTGGTTATGAAGATTCCTAGAAAGAAAAACTTCTTACCTCTCTGGCATAACAGATTATTATTTAAAGAGGGTTGGCTCTTTCATTATTTTCTTATTACTAAGTAAGCATGTACAGTATGTGCTTTTAGGTGAAACTCCTTATTGATTCTAGAAAATCCAATGGCTGAACAAGCATGCAGACAGTGCTGGTATTGGAATACAGTGGTACCTTGAGATACGTGTGAAGCAACGTACGAGTTTTTTGGGATATGAGCCGTCAGTAGGTCGATTTTTTGTCTCGAGTTACGAGCCAAAATTCGAAATACGAGCCATCAAAGAGCTTGTCCCCGCACATTCCGAGGAACTGACGACAGAGGAGTTGACGGAACTACAGACGCAGCAACATACGGAGGTTCTGCAGGAGATCGGTATCGCGGAGGAGGTTATCTCTTAAAGTGAGATAAAGGACGTGTTTGCAATGTGGGAAAAAGTTTCGAACTTTAAAGAAAAGAAACACCCTGAAAAAATTACAACTGATCATACAGCGGCACTATTTAGTGACACTTGCCTAACACATTTCAGAAACATTCTAAAAGGGAGTACTAAACAAAGCTCCTTGGACAGGTTTCTATTGAAACGCCCTGTGAATGAAAGTGACACAAGCATGGCAAAAAAGAAAAAAACTAGTGAAGAAGAAAATTAAGTTAAGCAAAAGTGAAGTGAAAGAAAAAAACATTACAATACGCTAATCGGCTTTGCCAACATCTATTTATTTCTTTAGATTCTCTTTTATGTATCAGGTTTTATTTTGTTTGTATACAATATTTGTTCATTATAAATACATTTTTCTTATGTTGAAAACATTTAACAAAAAATTAGGGTAGTTTTTTGGGGGCTGGCACGAAATAATCTCATTTCAATTAATTTCAATGGGGAAAATTGATTTGAGATACGAGTTTTGACTTACGAGCTCGGTCACAGAACGAATTAAACTCGTATCTCAAGGTATCACTGTATTACATTACGTAACCTCAATAAATTAGTGACAATGTGTTGCCATATATCCCCCATGTATATCACAATAGTGTTTCCACCTATCCAGGAAAATTTTAAACACACACTAAAGTTGGACTCAAAATGTTAACAATAACACAGATCATATACTATAGATATACAGTATATCATAATTATGATCAGATTGTCCAACTATAGGTCAATAATCCAGAATCTCTCTTAAACTTAACATGGAAAAAAAATCTCTACCTCATGACCATCTTTACTTTGGCCAGAGCCAAAGATTCGATTATACAGTGAATCCAAATTGTTGCTGAAGTCAGATTTTTCAAAGCTATGGCTGTCCAGGACCTCCAAGGTGTGCAGAACGCGTCCAATAGTGAAGCCTACAGAAAACATCAATTTGTCAAAGATTTAATAGCCAACATAATTACAGTTGAAAGACTTTTATTATAATGTATGCTTCATCTTTGTCAAGATAACCTTGTGAAATAAGGAAATTCAAAATCTCTTCAGATATAACAATTTAGTTACTGTGAAGTATTAACCAGAACAGCTCTTTCAAAAAGGCCAGAAGTAAAGAACAGGGAAGCAAATATTTTCATTGGTGATATATATTTTTTTCTTCTCCTTCATAACCAGAAGGTCTTGGTTTCACATAACCATACCTTACCATATGCTTATATCTAGTTTAAGGAACCTAATTATAAAAAGTCAATCCATATACAGTATAAGGGGAAACAATGACTAGTAGTTAGCACAGCTACTTCAGAACTCCAGAAAACTGGTTTCAAATCCTGTTCCGGTCACATTTCGTGTGGAGTTTTGTTTATCAGGTACTTTGGTTTTCCTTTTACATCCCAAACATCCATATTACTAAACGAGAATGGTAAACCGGATATGGAAGCAGGGACATGCCCGTGGACGCAAAAGACATAGTGCGCAAGCGCCACACAAAGCCCCCCCCCATAGTGAAACGGGAGAGACTATGCACAATGGTAAACCGGATATGGAAGCAGGGACATGCCCATGGACGCAAAAGACATAGTGCGCAAGCGCCACACCAAGCCCCCCCCCCCCCCCATAGTGAAACGGGAGAGACTACGCACATGCGCAGGTGCCACACAACCCAACAACAGTGCAAAACGGGAGAAACTACGAACCATCAGAGTAGGAAACAAAGTAAAACGTCATAAAGAGATGCCGCAAGCGGGATAAAGCGAGGTCAGAAATATAAAACAACCCCCCCACGAGTTAAACGGGAGAGACTACACACATGCACAGACACCACACAAAGCAGCCCCGCACCAGAGCAAAACGGGAGAGACTACAAACCGTCAGAGTAGGAAACCAAGTAAAACGTCATAAACAGGGACAAACACATAGAGAGCAGGTTACAAAACAAAGCCACCCTCCCCACAGTAAAACGAGAAAGACTATGGACCATCTGACATGCCGCAAGCAGGATACAGCGAGGTCAGAAATAAAACACAGAGTAGGAAACAAACTAAAACTTCATAAAGAGATTAAAGAATGGGGACGAACACATGGAGAGCGGGTTACAGATGATGAAAACTGGAATGCAACAGCTACAAAAAAACCTATGGAATTAAACACATGGACACCGAGATACAGAATATAAAAGCACAAACAACGACAGTTAAACGTCCACACCACACAGCGGATGCGGACCCTGAAGGTTCAGGCGCCTACATCGGGCGTCAGAACGCCTAGTGAAGTACAAAAGGCAAATGCGCCTACACAGCATGGTAAGAACCGACATAATACGGAAGGCACAGGCGTCGCCGACATATTGTGAGTGGCACTAATGCGTATGGAGTCCACAAAGGTTCATACATCAAACCCGAGATGGTACGGACACGCGTCTGAAACCACGGAAGCAAAACTGTCTCGGCTCCAAAACCAAACAGCTCAACAACTAACACAGCTTCGACACCGAGCCTGCGTGGACAGATCTAATGAACGTGGGATACAAAGTGAAACGGTAAACACTACAGAGTCCGCAGTGCTCCACAATGCACCGCATAATAGTTCAGAAAGAGCTACAGTGACACGGGCGAACGCTCCATATTAAACATGTGTCATCCTCACACGTCCAAACTATAGATAGATAGATAGATAGATACTTTATTAATCCCAATGGGAAATTCACATTTTCCAGCAGCAGCATACTAATACAATAAATAATATTAAATTAAAGAATGATGATAATGCAGGTGAAAAAAAGACAATAACTTTGTAGAATGTTAAATGTTAACGTTTACCCCCCCTAAGTCAATCACATTACAGTGATGCATTATTAACATTACGATAAACATCACAGTATCGCAAACAAATCAACATTATTACTCGAAAAAGGCAAAATATATTCACCACGGACCACGTGTCATTAAAACAAAAGCAGAATAAAGCGAGATCAGAAATAAAAGACAGAGTAGAAAGCAAAGTAAAACGTCATAAACAGGTACGCGGGCGAACGCTCCGTATTAAACGTGCGTCATCCTCACACGTGGCTGCCCAGCGGGCACGGGTTCAAAACACCGGGGGTAGGCGAGCAAAGCGAGCAGGGGGCGGAGCCCCCTTGTAGGTCAACTGATATCATAAAAGTGGTATAGTGTGGGTATGTAAATAAGTAAACCAAACAATTGGATAATATATCTACGGTTGGTTCCTGCCCTCCACCTTGCATTTCTGGCGAACAATGCGCGCAGGGGGCAAACCCCCTAGTCTTGATCATAAAGTTGAGAATGATTTAATTATGGCAAGTGTTCTTTTTGATTTTGTCAAACCTTGATATTAAATATATTAAAATATATTGCAAACTTTCAGTTTAGACATTCTGACCCATTAAATTGCCTATAATATCACCCCTTGAAAATTGCATTGCCATTTTGAGTGGTAATAACAATGAAGAACAAACTGTGTTTTATAGTAATGGATTAAAATGCAGTTTTACCATGATATCAACAGGTCCCAAAGGAACTGTCCTGATCGTAGCAGAAAACTTACATTGGGCAACAAAGGGACAGAAGTTGTTTTAGGTTGGCTGCGCAGTCTTGTGAAACTTAGACATACTCATTCTTTTAATTTTTTTCAAGATTTTATTCATATGCCAATATTTTCTGAATAGTTAATTGTGCACATAGACTGAATGTAGGGAAAAGTTACAATTATTTATTTCAAACTTACAGACACTATCACAAAATGCCTCAGCCCATCCTCAAACATTTTACATTTTTCTTTTTTGCAATCTGAAGTCTTTTTGCCTGGAGTTTTGACTGAAGCAACGGAGATAATGTGATAATATGTGGCACCATCATTCAAATATTTAAGAATTTTAAAGGAAATGCGAGTTCAGCAATTTCCAAACATCCTAAAATTGCAGTCTTGTTTTTTTTATCTGGGTTTACTTAACTCTACAAGATATTAACACAGAATTAAATAATTCAGGTTTTTCAGATTTACGTTTTTATTTTATATATGAAAAGCTTATAAAAATATGAATTATTGATTTAGACAAAGGACAGGGGAAAATAAATATCTGCAAGAAAGAGACGTTTTACCTGCCGTGGTTTCCTGACATTTATCAAAGGACCACCGGACTTCCACAGCCTGGCCTCGTTCTTTGATCTGCTCTTCAATCTCTCGAACCTTTGCTCGTACCTTTCAAATGACAGGATTGTGTGACTAGCACAGGATGACTGAGGACAGACATTGCTTACATTGATCTCTTTAAAATTAATAAATGACTAAAATTCTGCACAGTTTTGTACAAGAGGGAACATATTGTTTAAAACCAAAAAAACATTCTGCTTGAGGGGAAATAAGCCCTATAAATATGAAAAAAAGTTTAAGAGCTTAAAAAAAAATAACATCATGATATGGAATACAGCAATATTATAAAAAACATATACATTATTACTCCCATAATCTTTACATTACCCGTATTCACCTAGCCCCCCTGAAAATCCCCAGATGGAGTGTAATTCTGATATGAAAAAAAATTACAGGATTACCATTAAGATTAGAACAGGAAAGCTTCTAAGCTTTAACAGTGACATCAAAGGAGTATTCCTTAATGCAAGAATTACAGTCAATGAAAAGGAGAACAAGTGGCCATCCTTGCCCATTATCTCAGAAGTCAGTTACTTAGTTAATGACAGCAAAGCCGCAGGAGAGACGAAAAAATAAAATAGAATCTGAACAGAGTCATTCTTAAAAAGCTCAAAGAATGAAGGCATTTCATAGGTTAACCTCACACTAGTATGAGACACCTAAACAAGATGTTGCAGCACTGGCACAACTAATCATTCTGCAAAGTTGGCTTCATGAGAAACAGAAACTTGAAAACTTCCACATCCATATCACCCAATTTATTCAAAATTAGAACCAAAAAAATAACCTTTTATTATAATTTGCTTTGCTCTGTTATTTAATGATGGGTATTACATAATTCCAGTAATAAGTACTGTAAAGATAAATATTTAAGTTATTAATGTACCAGGAACAACTTTCATGAACAATCTCTGTGGTTACAGCTAACAAGCAGATTTTGAACGATACAAATTTGTTTTATTTAAATTAATTAATTTAGATATGAATCAACTGTTTAAATAATGTACATTAAATGTATTGATTTGTTGCAGAATAAGATTGACAATTTTAAAATTCAGATAAAAACTTAAAAATAATGCAAGTTCATTATGTACATTAACATAAGTAAGAAAAGTGCTTTAGTAATCCAGTGAGTGTGTATTATATACAAACATGTATCAGCATTTGTCACTTGGCACTCAGATTCATGATAATTTTCATTTGAAGGCTAGGTGTGTTAAGTAATTAAGAGATCACAACTAAGTAAAATTAAATCAATACAAAATTTTTTAAAAGCTTTTACTGGAAAATTGTATAAAAACACATTTTGCTCACTTTATACATGTATTATTGCACAATTATCCCCAAATTAAAACCCAATGAAAAATAGTTTTACCAAAATACTAAGAATATTTTTCTATAATTAGTCAGTTTGGTATTAGGGAAATGTTATATATTAAGCTACAAGTAGTTTAAGTAGTATGCCATGTTACTTGCTTGTCTTACCTGTTGTGTGAAAACAGTGTTTCCCCCCGGCATGGGCAGATTAGAAGGAGCTATAGGTAGTAAATCCAAAGGAGAGCCTGTTTTGTTTCTACTATCCATTAATGAGTAGTGCCAAACTAGAGCACTGGGACAGCAAAGTACAATGCTCTGGAATACAATATGCAATAAAAAATGCATCAGAAAAAAATGTATCTTGCATGATAAAAGCAATATATATTATAAAATTGTATTTTTAATTCGTCTCCCAGATAGGAACAGTAGCAAATACTTACTTGTAACATGCAGCTAAGACCAAAAACTAGTGGCCGATGCTGAGAGCAAAGGTAGAAATCTGTAAAGGGAGTCTGGGTATGATTTCCACCAGCTGGTTGTGGGGCTGGGGTTGGAGGCAGGGGATTTCCAGGTTGTGCTGCAATTACATGGGCCTGGTGACTCCCAGGAACAGAACCCAAACTTCCATCACTCAGCAGCAAGGCAAGCCGGCGTGTGCAGAAATAGGCCAGCCGCCTAGAGAGGTAGGCAGACTGCACAAACTCACTAGAATACTGCAGATCAAAAAGAATACAGTAATTTTAAATTTTACTCTTCTTTGTACATATATACAGACAAATGCTATATACTGCGTTATAATTAACTTTTCAACAATTGTGCATACATTAATCTTGAATGAATAAAAAAAAATGTTAAACTTAAGAGAGCTATAGAAACATTACCGAGCAAGGTTCAGAAAGAAGCAGAAGTTGTAACTGCCACATTTTAAGTGTTCATGTTCAGTGTACAATAGCAAGTCCTTGCAAAACAAGGATAATAATAGTATTGATTCTGAGGGAAGCAAATTAGCAGTAACGCCCAAAGCTGAACAAAGCTGCCATCAAATTATATTATATAATGTTATTTGTAACAGTGTAATTTCATAATGTTGTTCTTTAATTAAAACTTTTACCTGAAGCATGAGTGGGAGAAGCAGTTTCAGAAGTTCATCTTCACCTGGTCGTATTTTCTCAAAACACTCCAAAACCCAGGTAAGAAATTCATGCCTGTCCAGCATGCCATCCTAGAAATCAAACAATACAAAAACTAAACTTTAGAAATTATGGACATAATATTCTAAATCAGGCCCAAATAAAACTAAGAAAAAATTCAAATGAAAAATGACTGATGAATTCACTAAGATATTGAAAAAGACAGGTTTTAGTGTAGTGCTAAAAGCCACTTTGTATATCAATAAGCTTTAGTACTAAGAACAGTATTATGTAGGCAAATTATACCAATAATAGGACTGAAGAAAAATAAAGCAATTTGAACAGTAGTAAATAAATTTCTTAGGAGTAAATGTGAACAATGCCGTTCACAATGTTAGCTACCCATAATATAGTGAAAAAAACATGCAAAATGTCATATTCTATTATTCATTTGTGTAACCTATCAATTGAGGATGAAAAGTAAAGAATGACTGGAAACTGTCATCTTTTCAGTATAAAGCAGCATTATACCAAACCTCATTAGCAAAATGAGGGCAGGGGGAAAATGCTTAGTGGTGATGATCCACTGTGTAGAGTACCTTTCATTGCACTGGATTGCAAAATCCTATTCAACAATTTAAAACAATCATGCAATACATCATCTTCTTTCGTAGGGGTTGCCACAGCAGATCATCTTCTTCCATATCTTTCTGTCCTCTGCATCTTGTTCCGTTACACCCATCACCTGCATGTCCCCTCTCACCACATCCATAAACCTTCGCTTAGGCCTTCCTCTTTTCCTCTTCCCTGGCAGCTCTATCCTTAGCATCCTTCTCCCAATATACTGAGCATCTCTCCTCTGCACATGACCAAACCAACGCAATCTCGCCTCACTGACTTCGTCTCCCAACCGTTCAACTTGAGCTGACCCTCTAATGTACTCATTTCTAATCCTATCCATCCTCGTCACACCCAGTCCAAATCTTAGCATCTTTAACTCTGCCACCTCCAGCTCTGTCTCCTGCTTTCTGGTCAGTGCCACCATCTCCAACCCATATAACATAGCTGGTCTCACTACCGTCCTGCAGACCTTCCCTTTCACTCTTGCTGATACCTGTCTGTCACAAATTACTCCTGACACTCTTCTCCACCCATTCCATCCTCCCTGCACTCTTTTTCACCTCTCTTCCACAATCCCCACTACTATGTACTGTTGATCCCAAGTATTTAAACTCATCCACCTTAGCCAATTCTACTCCCTGCATCCTCACCATTCCACTGACCTCCCTCTCACTTACAGTTGTGCTTGAAAGTTTGTGAACCATTTAGAAATTTCTATATTTCTGCATAAATATGACCTAAAACATCATCAGATTTTCACTCAAGTCCTAAAAGTAGATAAAGAGAAACCAGTTAAACAAATGAGACAAAAATATTATACTTGGTCATTTATTTATTGAGGAAAATGATCAAATATTACATATTTGTGAGTGGCAAAAGTATGTGAACATCTAGGATTAGCAGTTAGTTTGAAGGTGAAATTAGAGTCAGGTGTTTTCAATCAATGGGATGACAATCAGGTGTGAATGGGCACCCTGTGTTATTTAAAGAACAGGGATCTATCAAAGTCTGCTCTTCACAACACATGTTTGTGGAAGTGTATCATGGCACGAACAAACGAGATGTCTGAGGACCTCAGAAAAAGAGTTGTTGATGCTTATCAGGCTGGAAAAGGTTACAAAACCATCTCTAAAGAGTTTGGACTCCACCAATCCACAGTCAGGCAGATTGTGTACAAATAGAGGAAATTCAAGACCATTGTTACCCTCCCCAGGAGTGGTCAACGAACAAAGATCACTCTAAGAGCAAGGCATGTAATAGTTGGTGAGGTCACAAAGGACCCCAGGGTAACTTCTAAGCAACTGAAGGTCTCTCTCACATTGGCTAATGTTCATGTTCATGAGTACCATCAGGAGAACACTGAACATCAATGGTGTGCATGGTAGGGTTGCAAGGAGAAAGCCACTGCTCTCCAAAAAAAACATTGCTGCTCGTCTGCAGTTTGCTAAAGATCACATGGACAAACCAGAAGGCTATTGGAAGAATGTTTTGTGGACGGATGAGACCAAAAACTTTTTGGTTTAAATGAAAAGCGTTATGTTCGGAGAAAGGAAAACACTGCATTCCAGCATAAGAACCTTATCCCATCTGTGAAACATGGTGTGGTGGTAGTATCATAGTTTGGGCCTGTTTTGCTGCATCTGGGTCAGGACGGCTTGCCTTCATTGATGGAACAATGAATTCTGAATTATATCAGAGAATTCTAAAGGAAAATGTCAGGACATCAGTCCATGAACTGAATCTCAAGAGAAGGTGGGTCATGCAACAAGACAATGACCCTAAGCAAACAAGTGCTTAGGTTAAAGAATGGTTAAAGAAGAATAAAGTTAATGTTTTGGAATGGCCAAGTCAAAGTCCTGACCTTAATCCACTCGAATGGTTGTGGAAGGACCTGAAGCGAGCAGTTAATGTGAGGAAACCCACCAACATCCCAGAGTTGAAGCTGTTCTGTACGGAGGAATGGGCTAAAATTCCTGAACTGATCAACAGTTACCGGAAACGTTTAGTTGCAGTTATTGCTGCAAAGGGGGGTCATAACAGATACTGAAAGCAAAGGTTCACATACTTTTGCCACTCACAAATATTCGATCATTTTCCTTAATAAATAAATGACCAAGTGTAATATTTTTGTCTTATTTGTTTAACTGGTTTCTCTTTATCTACTTTTAGGACTTGAGTGAAAATCTGATGATGTTTTAGGTCATATTTATGTAGAAATATAGAAAATTCTAAAGGGTTCACAAACTTTCAAGCACAACTGACATTACTATGTACTGTTGATCCCAAGTATTTAAACTCATCCACCTTAGCCAATTCTACTCTCTGCATCCTCACCATTCCACTGACCTCCCGCTCATTTACACACATGTATTCTGTCTTGTTCCTACTGACCTTCATTCCTCTCCTCTCTAGAGCATTTTTCCACCTCTCCAGGGTCTCCTCAACCTGCTCCTTACTATCGATACATATCATAATGTCATCAGCAAACATCATAGTCCACGGGGACTCCTGTCTAATCTCATCTGTTAACCTGTCCATCACCATTGCAAATAAGAAAGGGTTCAGAACCGATCCCTGATGTAATCCCACCTCCAACTTCAGCATCCATCACTCCTACCGCAGACCTCACCACTGTCACACTTCCCTTGTACATATCCTGTACAAATCTTACGTACTTCTCTGCCACTCCCGACTTCCTCATACAATACCACAGCTCCTCTCGAGGCACCCTGTCATATGCTTTCTCCAGGTGCAAAGACGCAATGCAACTCCTTCTGGCCTTCTCTAAACTTCTCCATCAACATCCTCAGAGCAAATATTGCATCTGTGGTGCACTTTCTTGGCATGAAACCATACTGCAGCTCACTAATCATCACCTCACTTCTTAACGTAGCTTCCACTACTCTTTTCCATAACTTCATGCTATGGCTCATCAATTTTATTCTCCTGTAGTTACTGCAGTCCTGCACATTCCCCTTATTCTTAAATATCGGCACCAGTACACATCTTCTCCTCTCCTCAGGCATCCTCTCACTTTCCAAGACTCTATTAAACAATCTGGCTAAAAACTACACTGCCATCTCTCCTAAACACCTCCAAGCTTCCATACGTATGTCATCTGGACCAACGGCCTTTCCATTTTTCATCCTCTGCATAGCTCTCTTTACTTCCTCCTTGCTAATCCATTGCACTTCCTGATTCACTATCTCCATATCATCCAACCTCTTCTCTATCTCGTTCTCTTCATTCATCAGCCTCTCAAAGTACTCTTTCCATCTGCTCAACACACGCTACTCGCTTGTGAGTACATTTCCTTCTTTATCCTTTATCACCCTAACCTGCTGCACATCTTTCCCAGCTCGTTCCCTCTGTCTAGCCAATCGGTACAGGTCCTTTTCTCCCTCCTTAGTGTCCAACCTCTCATACAACTCATTGTACGCCTTTTCTTTAGCCTTCGCTAACTCTCTCCTCAGCTTGCGCCTTATCTCCTTGTACTCTCGTCTACTTTCTGCATCTCTCTGACTATCCCATTTCTTCTTTGCCATTCTCTTCCTCTGTATACTCTCCTGTATTTCCTCATTCCACCACCAGGTTTCCTTTTCCTCCTTCCTATTTCCAGATGTCACGCCAAGCACCCTTCTTGCTGTCACCCTTACTATATCTGCTGTAGTTTCCCAGCTGTCTGGTAACTTTTCACTGCCACCTAGTGCCTGTCTTACCTCCTCCCTAAACTCAACCTTGCAGTTTTCCTTTTTCAACTTCCACCATTTGATCCTTGGCTCTGCCCTCACTCTCTTCCTCTTCTTGATCTCCAAAGTCATCCTATAGACCACCATCCTATGCTGCTTAACTACACTTTCCCTTGCCACCACTTTGCAGTCTTCAATCTCCTTCAGATCAACTCTTCTGCATAGGATGTAATCTACCTGTGTGCATCTTCCTCCACTCTTGTACGTAACCCTATGTTCCTCCCTCTATTGATTTGGCAAAATTTTACACCGGATGCCCTTCCTGACGTAACCCTCCCCATTATGAAAACAAAAAAATGAGCATATAAATATACAATATGAAGAATAAATGCTCAAAAGTCAAAATGCTGAACTATGAATTAAAGAACTTGGACTGCAAATACAAGCCAAAATCTGACATTGATTAACATGACAGCAGTTAGGACTCCTGAGTTAACAGCCAGCTTTTAGAAAACCTGGACCTTTTTCTTTACTTCAACAGAGCTTGCTTAAACTTTGGATTCTAAATCCCATCTCAACTAAACATCTGTGTATCTTTTTAAATTATATAGATTGATTTTACACTCAAATGACCAAAATTAACCACTCTAGCTAAATCTTAATAGTATGTAACTTCTCCATGAGACTGAAGAACTGTAATTCTACCTGGAATGGACTGCACCAGTTTGCAGATGTAGACAATACCAATTTCCATATCCTGCGCTTGTGCTAGTGGTGCCTATCATGAAAGCTAATGACCCTCATAAACTTGACTTTTAATTGGGCTGTCACTTTGGGTCTGCCAGAACTATTTCTATCAGAGTTTCTTCCAGTTTCAAATTACCTTTAGATTGCGTAGGACACCATACTCACTGATACTTTCATTTTTTTTTTTTTTGCAATTACTCTAAATGAAATGCCTTCACTTCTAAGGATAATAATGCTCTATCTCATTTCATTTGTTAATTGTCATTTTCTTGCCATCATAACTGGAATATTGTCCAACTAATTAATACTTCAGAGGGTATAGTAACACATTCTGTTCCAACTCTACTTTAAGACAGATGGAGGATTTTTAAGTAATCAAACAGAAGTTAGAACAACTGTGCAAAGTGTTTGCTTCAACTTGCAAGGCTTAATTTACTTTGATTGCTGCAGAACATCTGTAGGTTGCAATCTATTAGTTGTTCCCTGAAGGAGGCCCATTTGTAATATTCTGATATTTCCTTGTTCCAGTTTTTGCTACCTTAAACTTTAAATTTAAACCTCTGGCAGTTTACTGCTTACCTTTTCACCATTTTAGGTCATCCATTGCATTTCAGCTGATTACATTTGAAGAAAAACTGGAGTATTTGAAAACTTTTGACCAGTAGTGAAAGGGGAGGCAAAAGCAACCCTAAGGAAAACTGTCACTCTGCTCACCTGAAACATAAACATTGCTAGCTTCTCATTATATTCCCACTGTTTCATGGCCGTCTCTACCTCCGCAGGTGTGGTAGGAAGTGGAGAGCTACAACCTTGACTGGATGACTGTCGATAAAACTCAGCAACTTTCTGAAGCTGCTCCCAGAGGTACTTGGTTATGATTTGAGTCCACTCTAACAAGAAAGGTAAAATTAGGTAAGTTTACATGTGTTGTACTACTATTACAAAAATAAATAAAGCCAACAAATAACAATAAAAAATAATAACAAAAAAATAGTTTAGTTTTTTTTTTCTTCATTTAACTCTTTTATGTAATAAATAAAATGTATTTATGACAAATGTTACTGTGTTGTATGAACCTCTATACTATGTGATGCCACATTTTACATAGTATTGTCCTTAAAGTATGGTAACATTCAAAGCAAAGAACTGTGTGTACTGCCACATTGCACTACTTGCAATAGGAGTTGCAGTGGTGCCTCTTTTTCAGTTGTCTGTTGCTGTGCAAAACACAATCAGGCGGTGCATGCAGCAACATCTGCATAAAACTTTGCAGAAGCATGTACCTGTTACGCGACATAACCTGTACAAAGCCACCAGGGGACAGAAAATATTTGGACCAGTGCTCTCTAAAGTTATAGCACCAGTCCAGTCCCATCTCTATTTGCAATGTAAGGTAGCCCTTTTTTCCTCTTTTGTTGTAGGCTTTTACTTTGAAAAACGAGAATGCAGTGAAAGCTCAGCATACAAATCAAAAAATTGCTCAGTCTACCTGTTTGTCTCATCAGACATTAGCTGAAAGACAGATTCAGGAAAGAACAGCAAGAAGTAATGCAGTGGTTGGTACTCCATTGAGTCCACCAGCAAGCCGCTCTGTCCGGTAAACAGCTTGCTTCTCATGGATTAATGTCTGGGTATTCTTCCCAGGTGAACCTTGCCGTAGACCCATCAGCTGCACGAATGTGCTCAGCTGGGGGCCGATCAACAGATGCTGGTACCTCACCCTCCTGTTCAACCTCCAGATCACTCGCATCAAAATCAGAGTGTGAAAAGTCAGAGTTCAACTTAGCGATAATACACAAAACATCATCCACCGAGTATTTTGCTTCGTGTGTTCGCTTCTCATTCTCAATAGATGTTGATGCCATTTTTGCTCTTCACTGCACTGTGGTGTAGCGGGTCCACAGCTGAAGTCAACAGGGACACTTTTTAAATAAATAATCACTGCACCCGCGGCTTAGAGAGGGGCGTGGTATGTGTGGCCAGAGCTGTTCCCGGGTGATTCGTGATGTGGACGGTCCTCACTTAAACTCACAGGTGAGGAGTTGTCCGCATACATAATTGATGCCGGGAGCTGCTAATTGCCACATCTGATCCACTTCTTCGTGATAAATAGAAGCGCAAAGTGGCTAGCAGGGGAAGAAAATGAATGAGAAAAAGAAAAGACAAACGGAGGTTGCAGGAGAAGAAGGCAGGAAGCAGGGAGAGGATAGCCAGTGCAAGAGAGCGAGAGTGAGCGAGCGCAGGCTCACAGGCAGCTGGACAGTGAGCCCTCGTGGGGTGTTTGGCTGGCACCCCGGGAGCAGTTGGTAGTGATCTCTACCACTGAGCATTTTGAGAAGCGGGAGTGACCAGAAGTAGGATGGCTCGCTGCATAAGGCCAGCAAAGGCAACGGGAGTAGGGAAATGAACCCCCCCCCCCCAGCATGAGCGCCCTGGTTGTTGGGGGAGCTCACCGGAGCCAGGGATCAGCGAGGTGAACAGACCAGCAGGAGAAAGCAGAGAAAAGGTCAGCTGCAGGTAGGGATACTCCCCTGGTGCATAGCCTGGACGGGCTTGCTTTCTTGTGCCTCACTGCCTAGCTCGTCGGTGTCAGGTTCAAGGGCTCCCAGAAGCAAGATGGGAGCATGGAGCGAACCCGCATAGTCACATGCACACTCAGGAATCAGACATGAAGTCAACAAGTCTAACATTCCTACTAGCAAGGACAGTCTGCCTACAGTGCATCCGGAAAGTATTCACAGCGCCTTATTCCAAAATGGATTAAATTCATTTTTTTCCTCAGAATTCTATACACAACACCCCATAATGACAACGTGAAAAAAGTTTACTTGAGGTTTTTGCAAATTTATTAAAAATAAAAAAACTGAGAAATCACATGTACATAATAAGTATTCACAGCCTTTGCTCAATACTTGATGCACCTTTGGCAGCAATTACAGCCTCAAGTCTTTTTGAATATGATGCCACAAGCTTGGCACACCTATCCTTGGCCAGTTTCACCAATTCCTCTTTGCAGCACCTCCCAAGCTCCATCAGGTTGGATGGGAAGTGTCGGTGCACAGCCATTTTAAGATCTCTCCAAAGATGTTCAATCAGATTCAAGTCTGGGCTCTGGCTGGGCCACTCAAGGACATTCACAGAGTTGTCCTAAAGCCACTCCTTTGATATCTTGGCTGTGTGCTTAGGGTCGTTGTCCTGCTGAAAGATGAACCATCGCCCCAGTCTGAATTCAATAGAGCTCTGAAGCAGGTTTTCATCCAGGATGTATCTGTACATTACTGCAGTTTTCTTTCCCTTTATCTTGACTAGTCTCCCAGTTCCTGCCGCTGAAAAACATCCCCACAGCATAATGCTGTCACCACCATGCTTCACTGTAGGGATGGTATTGGCCTGGTGACGAGCGGTACCTGGTTTCCTCCAAACATGAGTTCAATCTTTGTCTCATCAGACCAGAGAATTTTCTTTCTCATGGTCTGAGAGTCCTTCAGGTGCCTTTTGGCAAACTCCAGGCGGGCTGCCATGTGCCTTTTACTAAGGAGTGGCTTCCGTCTGGCCACTCTGCCATACAGGCCTGATTGGTGGATTGCTGCAGAGATGGTTGTCCTTCTGGAAGGTTCTCCTCCCTCCACAGAGGACCTCTGGAGCTCTGACAGAGTGACCATCGGGTTCTTGGTCACCTCCCTGACTAAGGGCCTTCTCCCCTGATCGCTCAGTTTAGATGGCCGGTCAGCTCTAGGACGAGTCCTAGTGGTTTCGAACTTCTTCCACTTACGGATGATGGAGGCCACTGTGCTCATTTGGACCTTCAAAGCAGCAGAAATTTTTCTGTAACCTTCCCCAGATTTGTGCCTCGAGACAATCCTCTCTTGGAGGTCTACAGACAATTCCTTTGACTTCATGCTTGGTTTGTGATCTGACATGAACTGTCAACTGTGGGACCTTATATAGACAGGTGTGTGCCTTTCCAAATCATGTCCAATCAACTGAATTTACCACAGTCAGACTCCAATTAAGCTGCAGAAACATCTCAAGGATGATCAGGGGAAACAGGATGCACCTGAGCTCAATTTTGAGCTTCATGGCAAAGGCTGTGAATACTTATGTACATGTGCTTTCTCAATTTTTTTATTTTTAATAAATTTGCAAAAATCTCAAGTAAACTTTTTTCACGTTGTCATTATGGGGTGTTGTGTGTAGAATTCTGAGGAAAAAAAATGAATTTAATCCATTTTGGAATAAGGCTGTAACATAACAAAATGTGGAAAAAGTGATGCGCTGTGAATACTTTCCGGATGCACTGTATAATGTAACAGCAAGTTTTAGAAACATTTACAGCTCTCAACCCCTATTTATCCCTGTCAACTATTGACAACATCTGCCCCAAAAAATGTAAGTAAACTTATTAATTCTATTTATTACTTCTATGAATGCTCAGTTAATAAAGGCACATCTTATACTATCTTAACATAGCAATATTTAAAATTGCTGAATGTTTCAACTTCTTGACATATACAAATTATAATGCAACCCTGACCATTTGTACTTATGTCACTTAAATATCTATGTTTTCATTAATGGAACAGTACTCTTTCCAATCATTATCTTAAAGTACTATCAGCCATAACTTTGTACTTTTTCCCTTTACATGGAAATGCTCACACATAGGCCTATAATTCAAAGTGCACTATTTCTATACTTAGCCATTGATGACATAACTGATAATGGCCAGCTTCAGTTATGTGTGAGATTTTCCACCCAAAAAGAAAAAGTAATTCTGTGAGATCTATTAAGCATGACAGCATTTGAAACTTATACAGTGAGCAATCTCAGTCACCAGCCATGATCTTACAGGAGAGGGGAGCTATAATCACACAAGAAAAAAAAACTAGGTTTGTATCTACATATCAATATGAATCAGCATTCTAACAAATTAATATTGTTAAAAGTAAGCACCGTTCAACAGAACACGTTTGAGAGTTGCACTAACTGAATTCTTGCTAAGATTTAAAATCCTGATAGAACAACCAAAAACCTTATTTTCCTTAATGAACAAGAGAAACAGAGGATGGAAAAAAAGTAGAAAGAGCAGGCTATGTCAGTTTTTTTCCCCCGAAATATGCTTTTGATCTACCATAATTCACATATAATCAGGATTCTACCTTAGTTCTAGAGATTAGTTATTTCATTTATGCATTGCTCAGGACATTAAAATTGTGAACTTTCTGAACAACAACTATGGTGTTTTTTTTTCTTCCTATAATTGACATGTTATTTAAGCATGACAGAACAAATAGTAAAATGTTTGCATTAAAAAAATGGAAATTAACCTGGTTTCATATAAGGTGTAAATGGTCTGACAATAAGTATAAAGGTTTTGACATTAGAGATGCATAATTGTTCAGACCTCTGCTCTAAAGCAAAACTGGCTGTGTGGACCTCCTGGAAATTTAACTGAATACCCCTCCACTAAGGCACAGCAACATATTGAATGTTCAATTTGCTTCAGTATTTAAGAAAAAATTAACATGCAAAAGCCAGTATCACAATGTTCAATACTTTGATGTTCAACAACTTTTGATAATTAAATGAAATCCACAAAATGCGTTGACATGACATAATCCCATAAATGTTGTTTATTTACTACAATATTCTCAAAATGTCATTAGTGTTTATATTATGGTGAAAGAGTGCTACACACTTGTGTACAACAAAACTTTACAAATAAGCAATGCCGCAAAATTTGTAGGTAACTTTTCACCCTGTATATATATATATATATATATATATATATATATATATATATATATATATATAAAGAGAACCCTGAATACAATGAGGACTGATTGAGGTCATTTATGTTAGGTAGAATGCCTAGAGTGGGCTGGGCGGTCTCATGGCCTGGAACCCCTGCAGATTTTATTTTTTCTCCAGCCGTCTGGAGTTTTTTGGTTTTTTCTGTCCTCCCTGGCCATCGGACCCTACTTTTATTCTATGTTATTTAGTGTTCTCTTATTTTAATTATTTTTTGTCTTTTTTTTTCTCTTTCTTCATCATGTAAAGCACTTTGAGCTACATTATTTTTATGAAAATGTGCTTTATAAATAAATGTTGTTATAAAGCTGGGCTACTAGAAAGCATACCTGGACTACCAGGTCGGCAAAGTTGGAAGCCTATTAGACTATCATATGCATTTACAATTTTACCACCCATGTTATTTACAAATATTATTAAGCTGGTTTATAACAATTATTCCTAGCAGCTATATTCAAGTGTATGAAAGAAATAGCATTTAATGTGCAAAGAGACTCAGAGTGGATCAATTGTAACACTGAAGTATAAAACAACCCAAAATCTTAATTATTATTTTGTCTTGTTTAAAATTGGACTGCTGGCATCAAGTTATGTTAATAAGACCATCACTAATTTAAAAAAATATCAATTTTTACTTTGAAGCTTTTTGATTCAAATATTTTATTGTTAACAGTGCTGTCTTGTGTATCTGCCTGTGGGAATTATTAGTTTTGGTTTTTTTCCATATCCTGATGTTTTCAAATTCAATATACAAAATTATTCAATACTACCTGTGCAACCTGTCTATGAGGGGTTGAAATCTAAGCAATCAATATAGACCTTGATGTATTCAGCATTAACATTTCCAGTGAAACATCTATTGGAATATTATGTTAATAAGATGCATTGCATTTTTCATTCCAAGAAAGAAAGAGTACCCATCACAAACACTATCAATGCTTTTATGAATCCCATAACAAATGGCATACAACAGAGACAGAAACCAGGCGGATACACGGACGGACACAGACACTTGTCTTTTTATGAAGGAGGATTTAAATACAAAGCACATTCATATGCCTGCTTGAATTATTTGGACAAAATTGTTTTTACATTAATCAATAAAATAGTCAACAGATTAATTGTTTGTAAAATAAAGTCAATCCTCAACTTTTACGGGGGTAACATTTCTAGAAAACAGCGCCAAAGTCAAAGACGCAAATGTTAATACACTGAACAAGTGGGAAATAGGGGGTTAGGTCCCTGCAACCACCAAAATCTATAATCTTTTGCTAAAGACTGCTCAAAATACACTTTCTGCATAGAATTCTTTATAACAAAATACTTCTGATAATATGTACTTTTCACAACAGAGTAACCCTGAAATTCGAACCCATAAAATGCAATTCACTTAATAAAATTTGTAGCATATGTTTTTTTCTCACTTATTCCCTAGAATTGTGTGACCTTTTATGCTAACACCTAAATAAAAAAATGTTTAGTTGCTTTTCTGGAAGACACCAAGACTGGTGAGGTCTCAAAATACATTCAAACACTCTGTCCTTTCACAGCTGGCAGATGGTGCTGGAGATCGTGAAAAACACATTGGCTTGAAATAATCCGTTACTGACATCTGCTTTGTGCGGTGCTTGAGATCTTTAAAGGTCATGGAGAATGGCAGAGGCAAGCTGATGTTTAATCTTGTGGCTGTGGCCGATGATAGGATTGGATACCTCAATGTCTCTAGCCAGCTGGTCATGGGCAAAGGTGGCTGCCGACATTCTGACTTAAAGTTTATCTAGCACTTTTATTTTCTCACTAAGCTGCATCACTGAATTGGCATGCTTAGGATTAGAGCCCTTAGTACTTGCACTATGCTTTGGAGGCATAATTGCAACCAAAAAAAAAGTGATTTTTTTTTTTTTTTTTTTTTTAAAAAGTAAAACAATAACAATATGCAATGAATACATGGGGAGCTCTTCAATCTAGAATGGTACAGTAAAGAAGACTGGTGAAGCGCCTAACAGGATGCAAGCCACTCCCCAAACTTGCATGCATCATACCTCTCATTTTTTTCCTGTACGGCACATAGTCGTGAATCCGGAAAATGTGTGCCGTTCCCGACATGAAAGATAAAATGAAGTTACAAAAAAAAAAAAAAAAATACACAAATACTTGGAAGTCATAAAAATTAAATGTGCGAATGATGAGGTTCAACTGTAATCGTCTGTGGCTGCCCAATATAATATACATGTATTATGATCTGTGATTAGGGTAGGAATGAAGCAAGAACTTTGTCATTCCTTATGCAAAAAAAAAAAATTAAATATTGCAATAGAGAGCAATGTTTACTGAGATGATAGTGACAGACAGACACAAATACAGGGAAAATAGGCTAGGGGTTGATCACAATACTTCCAATGAAAATAAAACAAAAATAAGTACAAGAGATATAAATTAAAAATGGTGAGATAAATATGTTATTTGAGCTGTTTCTTTGAGTCACTGCTATTCATTAAATTATTATATTATGAAAAATAAACATGTTTCCTCTTCTAATATTTCAAAATGCAACTGTACAAAAATATACCAAGTTTTAGGTCTGTATGGAAAAGGTATGCATATAAATATACAGTATATACATACCTATCTTTTGAGTACATATCAAGCAATACCAAATATCACAATATCACTTTAAGTCTGTATTGCCCAGTCACAGCCTGTACTTAAACACACACAATCACAGAATTATACTGTTCTCTACAGTACAGCAAACAAAACTGTACAGTCCAACTGAACAAAAATAAATATTTCATGTACTTGCATTACCTATACAGGGGTCAATTACATGTCGTTTTTTCACTTTGGTTTCAATAATTGCTGCAAAGTAGGCACAGGTCATTTTGATGAGCCAAGCTGCTCTCATTACTGGCACAGTATACTTTGCCAAGTAGCCAAACACTTCCTCTTTTTTACCAAAGATGGGAACCTAAAACACAAAATATAAACATTCAATAAGGTAACCATTTTTGCCATGTTTTATATTCACATTAATTACAATGCTGTTCATTCAACAAGATAAACTATTTTTATAGAACATAAGAAATTTGACAAACAAGAGGAGACAATTTAGTCCATTAAGTTTGTTTGTTTAACTAATAGCTAAGGTGCCCCAATCTCATCCAGATACCTTTTAAAGGTTGTCAAGGTTTCTGCTTCAACTACATGGCTGGACAGATTGTCCCCACTTCGCACAACTCTTTGCATAAAGGAGTGCAGTTATAATACCATTCCATTTATTTCTAATGGCATCTTTGAGAAAATGATTCACTGCCAAGTTGAAAGATTTCAGCTGAAACTACTTTACCATTGCCTTTGAGAATTTTGAAAATCCAAGTTAAGTCATGGAGCATTCTCCTTTGAAGAGATTAAACACATTTAATTCTCTGAGCTTATCAGAGTATGACATGTCCTTAAGTTCTACGATGCACCTGGAAGTATTCCAGGACTTGTGAACACACATGTATACATTTTGCTATTAAATCAGTTTAGACATCTAAACAAAATAAACATTAGTTTTTCTTAAGAAAAGGGACATTAACTACTGAGACAATCCTAAACAGAAAGTGCTAAATATGCAATATTAATTTTTACAAACAGAAAAATGTGTAAAATAATTCAATACATTTGTTGGAAACTGAAAATTTAACTCACTAGTGGTTCCATTGAAACCTGATAGATTAACGACTTTAAATATACTATACATTAAAAGATTTAAATATATTTAAAAACAAACTGTTCTACCTTCTTGGCAAGTTGAGTGAGGGGTTTAGTCCCAGCCAGGTCTGTAAACCAGTTATTTATGGAGCTCTGGGATCTTGCTGTTACTAGCCAGAAATTATCCTTCTGGTTAACTTGAGGTTTTCTTTTTCCAGTGTCGGGGAATGTGTTGCATCGGAGTTTCTCTGTGATAATATTGTTGAAATTTGAACTGATCTAAAGACAAAAATATGAATGTAAAAAATAATTAAAATGGAAGCCAAACTGTGTGTATGTTATAACAACAGCATTATAACAAATGGATAACATGAACATTTTATACTGTAGTAACATAAGAAACTTAACCAAAATGGCTAGCCTTTACAAAATAGGCAGAGCAATATCACAGACATAATACCTATTTCAGTAACTGATGAGGGGAGATACCTGTACATAAATAACATTTAGAAGAAACTAATCTAACTTCTCAAGAAGAAAATTAAATATACAACTGTACTGAAAAGTATAAATGTACTAATATCCTTTATTTTTATAAAAAACAATTTAAGCGCACACAACTTGCTGCCATTTGCTTGCTGTGAGATATGTATATTAACATATACCTCTTATAAAAATATATCACAAAACAGCAATTACATCAAGCATCTTTGGGCTAAGTCATCACATATCATACACCACTATTCATGGACAAACTAGAGACCATGTCACAATATACAACCTTCCAACAATTTTCAGTCACAGAATTTATTTACATAACCTTAGCAAGTCAGAGGCAGTCACAGCACACTGCTGTGCTCTCCAGTCATGTAGTCTAACAAACCCATTGATTCAGCCCAACCAGTTTGCAATTTACCCCAGACTTTGTCTTAAATAGTAAGGGAATACTTTTGTGCATGGGACAGCTGACAACCAGTGAATGATCACACGGAGGTTCAATACGCATGATGCAACTAAAAGGAATAAGAAACACAAGTGTTCTGGCCCTGACAAACAGATGAGAGATTCCTTTATGAACCATGACAGAATGGAAAGAGGGATGAGATTGTGGCTAAACTCACTGTACTTGTAAAGCCTTCACATGACCTCTGGTTCTGCCAGAAACCCATTACACACTGTGGATTGCGCAACCCGGACACAGACAGGCAGACACGTTCAAAGCCATCACCACATGTTTTATTTACACTAATATGTACAATAAGTCTATAAGTGCACCGCCACACAAACCCCAACAGTCTCCCAAAGTCCAGGCTTCTCTCTTTCTCTCTCCAGGCCTCTCCTTGCCGCCTCCTCTCCGACCTCGTCCTTCTCACCCGACTCCAGCCTTGATTGAAGGGAGGTGTTCCTTAAATAGGCAGGCGGCTGATGACCACACCCGGCCATCTGCCACAACACTCACCTAATTTAACATACCATGTGACTTCTAGTCATGTAATCTAACATATTCGAGCAATATATTAGGCAGGCTAAAATGCAGTTAAAGAGGAATATAGCAGATATGGCAAAAGTTGACCCAAAGAGATTCTTTCATTATTTTAATAGTAAAAGAACAGTCAAGGAGGAGGTGAAGTGCCTCAGGAATAGTACAGGGGAATAAAAAAGGATAATAAAATAGCAGATGCTCTAAACTTGCATTTTTCTGAGGTCTTCACATGTGAGAAAGTAGATAACCCTCCCAGTAATTTGGAAATTGTAAAGAGAAAACTACTGCTAGATTAAATTGGTTGAAATCAAACAAATCACCACAATCAGATAATATTTTCCCTCAAGTTCTTAAGGAGGTTAGCAAGTACATATATAAACCCTTTATATAGAGTTTCAGGAAGTCACTGTGCCCTGGGGAACTTCAGAAGGACTGGAAATAGAAAATATTATCCTGTTATATAAAAAGGATAACCTGGCAAGCAATTACAGGTAAACTTAATGTGCATCACAAATAAATTAATGGAAGGAAGTATTAAGGAAAAGAGCAATTTTTAACAAGAACAGGATTTTTACTGAATAGTGAGCATGGGTTCAGACAAGGGAGGTCATGTTTCACCAAAATGCTGGTATTCTATGAGGAAGCAACAAAAAGATATAATCAAAGGGGAGAATATTATATGTCATTTGGCATTTGATAAGGTGCCACATGAGAGGTTGGGTATCAAACTAAAAGAAGTGTGAGTTCCAGGTTGGCGGCACGGTGGCGCAGTGGGTAGCGCTGCTGCCTCGCAGTTGGGAGACCTGGGGACCTGGGTTCGCTTCCCGGGTCCTCCCTGCATGGAGTTTGCATGTTCTCCCCGTGTCTGCGTGGGTTTCCTCCGGGCGCTCCGGTTTCCTCCCACAGTCCAAAGACATGCGGTTAGGTGGATTGGCGATTCTAAATTGGCCCTAGTGTGTGCGTCCTGCGGTGGGTTGGCACCCTGCCCGGGATTGGTTCCTGCCTTGTGCCCTGTGTTGGCTAGGATTGGCTCCAGCAGACCCCTGTGACCATGTGTTCGGATTCAGCGGGTTGGACAATGGATGGATGGATGGATGTTCTAGGTTTTGTTCAGAGATAGGTACAAAACTGTCTCGGACACAGGAAGGAGAGGGTTATGGTGCAAGGAACCCTATTAGAACTAGCTGACATTAAGATTGGTGTTCCATATATCTCTGGATAAGTTTATAGATGACTTTCTAAACTAGACTTTAGTTTTTTGTGTTTTTTGGTTTTTTTTTTTTTTTTATATATAAAGTATTAAATGGATAGCACTGGCAAGCTTTGTTAGGTTAAATGGCCTGTTTTTATCTAGATTGCTCCAATGTTCTAACAAGATCAGCAACTGCACTCATCAAGTTTGAAATCCCCTCCAAGTAGAAGTCATGTAATGTGACATTGGCTTAAGTGGACATTCCTAACAAACACAAAAGTTAACAATTGATTTTAAAATCAAAACACACAAAAGAGTGGATTTTATTTGTCAAGATATTTGACCATATGATATGGTCTCATTAAGAGGATTTTATTGAATTTACACAGTACTTGGTCGACATTTAATAGGCCTGTATGCAAGTCCTTGGAGGGTTTGGGCAGAGGGGGATTAAGAATGACATTTAGCTTCTTACGACTCAAACAAATAATGTATCCCATTCCTTTTTTCTGAATTTATCACACCTGTTCGACGAACAACTTTACAAATATCTTTTTTTTTTCTTTCTTTCTGAGAAGAAAATGAATACTGAGCCCAAGGCAAACTTAAAATTATTGCAGAAACTATTACTATCTATATTTATGGCCTGAAATAATAAAATATATATCATTTTAAATAGTGCCCTGCTTGCCAAAAGAAAGGTCCCAGCAGAATAATCGTGGCCTGGGGGGTCATGGTTTGGACAGCCCTGCACTAAATAATTATTCATGTTTTTCTGGAAGATGTTGCTGTATAATTCTACATTTTAGGGATTCATAAAGCTTTATTCAGTTGTGCTGGCTGCTCAAAAACTTCCACCTCTAGATAAAGTAATTTGGTTAACACATATTTCAAATATGAATACTGCCACACATAAAGGCATGGTTATACTAAGGAGTTGTTTTAAGTAAGGATGCTCTAAGCAAGTTTTTGGCTAATACCAATCCCCAATTTCATGTTTATAGAATTGGCTGATTCCAACATCGATTTGTTTATTTTTTTACTTATTTGCGATGTAGAAGCTTTTTGTTCTAAATTAAAATGGTATTTTTTATAATTAAATTGCAGACCACAAGTGTTACCTGTTCATTAACAAAATGAAAGTGACATTTAGAGACCATAAAAAAAATTAACACCCTTAAAACACCCTTTTTAAACTAATAAAACGTGCATACAAATATCTATCCATAGGGCACATGCCATAAAAGAAAAAACTATTGTCATAATTACAAGCCACAATTCTAATAAAATGTTTATCAAGAGGATACAAGGCTAACATGTTTAACAAGTTTACATGTAAAATACACGCACTTGGCTGCTAAGCTAAAAAGCCTATTGTTTACTAAGCAGCAAGAAAAAATTCTTCATTTCTTCCAATTAAAAAATGTGAGTTGCTGCACTAAACACAAGCTTGTTCACTGTCGATACTCGGACTCATTTTGTCCTATAATTAAAATGGTCACTCACTCTTTTCACTCACTCATTCGAAATATCCACGCATCCAAAGGGCGACTCTATGACAACCTAAAGCAGAAGGGGGCATGCCACTACCCAAGTTTCAATTTTATTAGTAAGCAGCAAATATACAAGCTATAAAGACCTGGACATCGACACAAATTGATCAATATCCACAAGCCTGGTATGCAACAGAAATAAAATCTTCCAATACTTCTTTATATTCCCTGCTCTGTGCCCCAGTTAATACAAACTACTGTCATTACACTAAAAATCTAATTATACTTCATTCTCTCAGAATATGGAACCAATGTAGGAAGCACTTTCAGACAGAAAAGCTTTTATCTGTTGCACCTCTACATAACAACCACCATTTTCCACCCTCTCAAACATATACACTATTCAATGTCTGGAAAATATCTGGGATTAAAACACTTAAGAGACTTGCAAATAGTGTTGGGCTATAGGGCCAAAATTCTATATCACGATATTTTTCAAAATTATACTGGTTTCACGGTATTGGACAGTATTGTTTTCCCATGCATGAGTGGATGATAACCACATTTTCCACTGCAATTACTGGCTAAGAATAACCTACTCCACTGTCATGAGAATTGTAAATTGTACAAAAAAAACATCTTCATGTGCTCACAAGTATTAATACAGGTTTGCTTGGCCCCATAAAGTGATAGTTTTCAAGAGGGTGGCACTAATGAAGAGAAGGAATCACATTGCATGACAGAGGCAATCAAAATATAGAACCTTTTTATTGAACAAAATTTGCAAACAACTTGAACTAAAATTTTGACAACATATTTTCAACCATCCAAAGAGGCATTTAGACTTAGTAAAATATACAGAGGTGCTTGTCAAAAGTTGTATTGCACTGAACATGTCTTAGAAAAGGAATAAATAGTAAATATTTTTTGTAAAACAACTACACTTTGTTAATGTTAACAATCTGTCCACTGACACATTAAAGTGACTTTTTAAACAACTTTACCATCATTAAACTGCATAATATTTAAACTAATAAATAATAATTAAAATAAATAATAGTGCAGCTTTCAGTAATAATACTATTACATCCAAGACTTCAAGCCCAGGTGCTTTAACACAGTATTCACCAAATTAAAATAAAATAAAATAAAACAAGTGCAACTTGGTGATGAAATCTTTACCTACTGAACCATCATTAAGGCAAACTGCATTAATATGGACCTTTCTTCAAGCTAAGCTATACACATAAATAATAAAACTGCAACTTGCATTTACAATGCTATTTGTGGTAAAGCCCTACGGAAGCATATTAGCACCACGGTGAAGAAAGAAGAAAAAAAAAAAAAACCTAACACAAAAAAAAAAAAAACTGTTGAGAGTAAAGTCGACATTTCGACTTTATTCTTGCCGTTTATGTTGAGATTAAAGTCGACATTTCCACTTTATTTTCATAGTTTATTTTGTCATTAAAGTATAATGTCGTAAACTAAACTTCATCCTAAAATCAATGTTTAATTTACTAGATTTTCTCAAACCCCGTCATAAGTTAATGTAGCACATTAAATACTTTGTGTAAAGTGTTCCCCGACCCAGTTGTTAATCGCTACGTGCTTCTTAAACTGACTTCCTCTGCACTAAGAGGAAGCGATCGCCTCACAGAATACATTCATTTCATGATATTCTTGCGGGTGGCACGGTGGCACAGTGGGTAGCGCTGCTGCCTCACAGTTGGGAGACCTGGGGACCTGGATTCGCTTCCTTGGTCCTCCCTGCGTGGAGTTTGCATGTTCTCCCCGTGTCTGCGTGGGTTTCCTCCGGGGGCTCCGGTTTCCTCCCACAGTCCAAAGACATGCAGGTTAGGTGGATTGGCGATTCTAAATTGGCCCTAGTGTGTGCGTTTGTGTGTGTCCTGCGGTGGGTTGGCACCCTGCCCAGGATTGGTTCCTGCCTTGTGCCCTGTGTTGGCTGGGATTGGCTCCAGCAGACCCCCCGTGACCCTGTGTTCGGATTCAGCGTGTTGGAAAATGGATGGATGGATGGATACTCTTGCTCTCTGAAAATGTAGAATGCCAAGATAAATTTTCATGATGAAATGCATTAAAGCAGGTATTAAACATGCAAGGTAGTGTGGCGGTAGTGCTGCTCCCTCGCAGAAAGGGATCCCCAGGTGTACGTTCGGTGTAGAGAACTTTACCGCAGGTGTGACGAGGCTCCAAAAAACTGGACATATGAATGTGTTTCACACAGGTTTACCTTAAATATTGGGTTCATGATCTGGTAATCTGAGACACGAACACAGAATTCAATGAATGTTCTTCTGAGCGGGCTTTCTTTATTGCATGCGTGGTGTCTCTGTCTGATGTACCAAACCTGGCAAGCAAGACGCACACAAGACAGAGCCATGCCCGCCAACTATTCACTAAGCAGCCAACCATGGCACGCAAGACAGACACCATGGGATACGCATGACAGAGCTCCGCCCGCCAACTCTAACCCTTCTCCCGCGTCATGGGATACGCACGACAGAGCCCCGCCTGCCAACTCTAACCCGCCTCCCGAGTCCACCCTCGCTCTCGAGGCACTCAACACCTCACCAAACACCGCCTCAGTCGCTTTCGTCTCTGCTACAGTCCACATGCACCTCTGAGCCACGTTGACTTTTCATTGTTCTTTTCGGTTCCGGCTGCTTTTCTATATATAATCCACCAAGTCGCCCGACCATGGGATCCACACGCACGCAAGACAGAGCCCCACTCGCCAACTCTAACCCTCCAACCGCGTCATGGGATACGCATGACAGAGCCCCACCCACCAACTCTAACACTCCTCCCACGTCCATTACCTTCACATTGTTTTCCTTTTATTTCTGATCCCGTTCAACAACTATATGGCAACATCGACTTCTCAACTGTGACTCCGGAACAACTCAGTACGCGAGCTATATTAAGCGTCACCAACGAAGACTCGCTACACCTTAATGAACAAGTACTGAAACTTATCCCTACCGATGAAGTAACTTTCACCAGCGTTGACTCCATCATCACAGACGATCCCGCAGATCAAGTTTCATTCCCCGAAGAATTTCTTAACAGTCTTACTCCCACTGGCATGCCTCCGCATAAACTCAAACAGAAAAACATACAAATTCAAGGCAGGGAACACCCGGGACCCCCTTGCTGCGACGCAACAGTGCACCCTCCACGCCACCATGCCCCCACATGATTAATAGATGCTTGAATGCATTTTATCATGAAAATGATATCAAGTATTTATCTTAGCATTCTAAATGTTAAGGGAGCAGGAATATCATGAATTTAATGTATTCTGTGTGATCACTGCCTGCGCCTCCCCTTAGTGCAAGGGGAAGTCAGTTTAAGAAGCACGATTAACATGGCTCGGGGAACACTTAGTACAAAGCATTTAATGTGCCACATAACTTATGACAGGGGAAAATCTAGTAAATTAAATATTCATTTTAAGATGACGTTAGTTTACGATGTTCTACTTTAATGACAAATTACAAGAATAAAGTCAACATGTCGGCTTTAATCTCGACAAACGGTGAGAATAAAGTAGAAATGTCGAGAATACTCTTGTCATAAGCGGCGAGAATAAAGTGGAAATGTCGAGAATAAATTCAACATGTTGTCACACTATTACACAGTACTCAAGTACATTACACAGTATAAAAAAAAATAAATAAATAAAACAAGTACAACTTGGCTTGCAGTATTATCCAGTAGCATAGAAACAGTATTCACACATTTGAACATAATGGTCTACATCCGACCTTTTAAAACCAAAGTATCTCCAGACAACAGACACAGCTTCTTTTTTCGGGAAAAGTTCTTCTGTGTCATGTTCAACTTTATCGTCTGCTACAGCTTCAGTTTCAGAATGTTCTCTGTCCATTTTCATCTTTCAATACCTCCATTAATGAATGTACTCCGTTAGATGCGTGTTTAGCGGTGCAGCAGTGAAAAAGGTCCCCCCTTAAACAGTTTCCCGTGGCGCCATGTTCCAAACGTTGTTTAGGCTATTTAAACCGGTGTTGTGGTATAAGAAAAATCCATATCGTAACAAAAATAAACTGTTTTTGGTATGAACCGGTATACCACGCAGCTCTACTTGAACATAGATAAGGTCTTTGCATCCCACAAACAATTACATTTCAAATATCAACTTCTCATCAACACAATTCCTCCACTACTTTCAAGCTTGAAACTTTGCTAAACAGAACCTGCACAATTTTCCTTATCTTTCACCTTGTTCTATTTCAGAAGAACTATTGATCAGTCTTGAAGACTCAGATAGCATCTGGACAATTTATAAAAATACTTTAAAGTCTCTTCCTTTCAAAGACCCCAGAGTACATTGGGGAAAGGATCTGTCACTCAATATTTCAGAAAAAGAGTGGAAGGCGGCTCTGCATAGAATACATTCGTGCTCCTTATGTGCAAAACATTCAGACATTCAAGTTAAAATCTTTTATCAAGTGCATTTATCTCGTTTAAAGTTGTCCAAAATGTTTCCAGGGCAAGATTCAACCTGTGAATGTTGCAATCAAGCTCCAGCCTCAGTGGGCCACATGTTCTAGAAGTGCGCCAAATTAACAACATTTTGGAGGGAAATATTTGCATGCCTAACAGACAGCCTTGGTGTCACAATCATTCCTAACCCATTAAAAGCTCTGCTTGGTGCTCTCCCAGACAGCCTTAAAGTGAAGAAGGCCAAAAAAAAAAAAACTAATTTCCTTTACTATACTACTAGTATGTAGATTTATCTTGCTTCAGTGGAAGAATCCCACCCCACCACTCTTAAGTCAGTAGGTAACCAATGTTAGGGCTGGGCGTTTAATCGAAAAAGTAATCGAAATCGACATTCAGAACCTATAATCGATCAAATTTTTCCAGGTCGATTATTTCAATTACTTTCCCTTTAAAAACACTACCGCGTGTGGAGTCACGTGACCCCGCTCCGTTACGTTACGTTATTTCGCCGACATGTCGAGCTTAAACACTGACACAACTGAGCAACAAGAGCAGCTTGTACCAAAGAAAAACGCAGTCTCCGTCATTTGGACACATTTTGGCTTCAGTAAGGATGACATCGAGCAAAATGAAGTCAGATGTAGACACTGTAGAAAAACAGTTTCGACGCCCAAAGGTAACACCACCAATTTGTTTCAACACTTGAAGCACAATCACGTTACTGAATATGAAAAGTGCATGGCTCAAAAAAAACAAAAAGACTGACAAGCGCCCAGCAACAAGTGCCTCCGCAAAGCAGATGTCGATAACACAAGCGTTCACAAATGCCACACAGTATGAGAAGAGTTCAAGAAGATGGAAAGAAATAACTGATGCTATTTGTTATTACATCGCAAAGGATAGGACTCCCTTGGCTACAGTGGAGCGAAGCGGGTTTAAACACCTCGTTAACACTCTTGACAGAAAATACACTGTGCCATCACGATCACATTTTTCTAAAACTGTGCTGCCAGACATGTACAAGACATGTTGTAAAAATGTAGCTGCTGAACTGAAAAATGTTCAACACTTTGCAGCCACATCTGATCTCTGGTCAAGTAGGACGATGGACCCATTCTTGAGCCTTACTTTGCACAAGACATGTTGTAAAAATGTAGCTGCTGAACTGAAAAATGTTCAACACTTTGCAGCCACATCTGATCTCTGGTCAAGTAGGACGATGGACCCATTCTTGAGCCTTACTTTGCACTACATTGACGACAATTGGTAGCTGCGCCAGAGATGCCTTGAGACGGCATATTTTCCAGCCGATCACACGGCAGATATGACTGCGCAAGGTCTGAAAGATATGCTTTCTGAATGGGACCTCGCGGAACAAAAACTTTCAGCCATTACGACAGACAACGGTGCTAATGTTATCAAAGCTGCTGCGCTTAATGGATGGTTACGGCAGAAGTGTTTTGGACACCGACTACACCTTGCAATTGGTAAGTACACGTCAGCTTAATTAAATATAATAGCATTGGGATGTTATCAAATTGGGCATATCTGGCATTTACTATATTCTGGCTACGCTAAATTTGTTCATAAAGCACCTTTATAAATGTTACAATATGCTTGATATTACAGTGTTACAATGTTAAGTTCACATTACAATGTAACAGAACACTACATCGTTAAAGTAAAAATCATTGTGTTGTAAAAATGTGTTGTTAATCTGATATTATTTAAGAAATCTAAGAGGCTCATTAATTTTGGTACTGTTAAAGCTTCAGGTATAAATAAAATATTGTCAATAATAATAAAAAAATTATTAATTTTGTGTGTTTCAGAAAATGGATTGAAAGATCAACGTGTGACACGTGCAGTGAGGGTGTGCAAAAACATAGTCAGTGCTTTTTCCTATAGCTGGAAAAAAAGAAGGCATTAATGAAGGTGCAACAAGAACTGAACCTGCCACAACACAAGCTAAAAACAGCATGCGTTACCAGATGGGGATCGATGCAAATGATGATTGCAAGAGTCCTCGAACAAAGGAAAGCTATTACACAGGTCCTTTCTGAAGACAAAAAATACAGGCACCTTGTTCCATCGTGGGCTGACCTGGATGTCTTAGAGGCTGTCAGCAAGGCTCTTTCCCCCTTGATGGAGTTCACAGACGCCCTATCAGGGTAAGAGTATGTGACCATTTCATTTGTAAAGCCTGTACTGCACATCCTCAATTCACGAGTGCTTGCTGAGGAGGAAGATGATGTGGAGCTGACTAAAACTCCTCAGGTACCTTAAGGAGAAGTACTCAGATCCTATCACAGAAGAGCTACTGGACACAGCCAGTTTTGTTGAGCCCAGATTTAAAGCTACCTACATTTCTGCTCACAATGTCCCTACCATTCAGGAGAAAGTGAAAACAGAGAAAGGAGAAGATGTCAGAAGCTGAAGTCTGCAGAGAAAGTCAGATTACAGAGACTGCAGAACCAACAACTTCATCAGCAGTAGCAAAAAAGCAAAAGAGGTCATTAGGAAGCTTTTTTAAAGGGAGTGAGGCAACACCTTCAGCAAGTTCAGCTACACCCACTCTGTCACTTCAGCAATCGCTAGAAGCAGAGATGAGCAGCTATTTGGTGTCCCCCATGCTGGATAGTGAGGCAAATCCACTGGACTGGTGGAGGAAGCATCATGTACACTTTCCCACTCTAAGTAAGGTGGCAAAAAAGTATCTCTGCATACCAGCTACTAGCTCCCCATCAGAGCGGGTTTTCAGTTCGGGCGGAAACATTGTTACATGCCTCAGGTCCTGCCTGAAACCTGAAAAGGTTAACATGCTCGTGTTTCTTAGTAAGAACTTAGAGTAAATTCATGTTCATATAGTGACATGACAAGATCGCTAAGATCACCTCATGCAACAGTGTTTAGAGAGTTCTATTTTCATTACAACAATTTGTTGTTTATATTGATACATTGCACATTAAAATATTTGTTTACAGAAGATGCAAGAAATGCACTGTTTAAAATATTATTTACAGGATATATAAGAGTTATTTTATTTAGAAGAGATACTGCTTATTTTCTACTTTTAATAAGAAAAACATTGAAAATAATTAATTTTGTTTCCAAAAGTGCAAGTTATATATTTTTACTTTTTTTATAAGAACAAAGTGACTGTTCATTTTAGGCAATGTGTGCTTTAATTTCAGTTGTTCAACATTGATGTTCAATAAATAATCACAGATAGTAGATTTTGTGTTTCCTTCAATTATTTTAAAATCAAGTAATGCACCCTTCATTCAAAAATCTCTCACTTGCAATATGTGAGCATATTTACTGTACAAAACTTGTCAGTGAACTATGAGGGCAAAAAAAATAAATAAATAAATAAATAAAATAATCGTTCATTAATCGTAATCGAGTTAAAATGTTCAATTAAATCGAGATTTTGAATTTAGGCCAAATCGCCCAGCCCTAACCAATGTTCTATATTTGAAATTGGAAAAAATCAAATTCTCACTTAGAGGATCTGTTCTAGGGGTGGGCGGTATGACCAAAATTCTATATCACGGTATTTTTCTAAATTATCCCTGTTTCACGGTATTCGACGGTATTTTTTTCCCCATGCATGAGTGGATGTTAATCACATTTTCCACTGCAATTACTGGCTAAGAATAACCTATTCCACTGTCAAGAGTATTGTACATTGTACAAAAAAACATTTTAATACAGTTTTACATTGCCCCATAAAGTGATAGTTTTCAAGGGGGTGGCACTAATGGAGAAGGTATCACATTGCATGACAGATGCAGTCAAAATATAGAACCTTTTTATTGAACAAATTTTGCAAAAACAAACTATAATTTTGACAACATATTTTCAACCATACAAAGAGGCATTTAGACTTAGTAAAATATTCAGAAGTGCTTGTCAAAAATTGTATTGCACCGAATATGTCTTAGAAAAGGAATAAATAGTAAATATTTTTTGTAAAACAACTACACTTTCTGTTAATGTTAACAATCTCTGTCCACTGACACGTTAAAGTGACTTTTTAAACAACTTTATCATCATTAAACTGCATAATATTTAAATTAATAAATAATAACAATAAAATAAATAATAGTTGCACTATTACTTCAAGACTTCAAGCCCAGGTGCATTACATAATATTCACCAAATTAAAATAAAATAAAACAAGTGCAACTTGTTGATGACATCTTTACCAACTGAACCATCATTTAGGCAAACTGCATTAATATGGACCTTGCTTCAAGCTAAGCTATACTGGGAAGAAAAAAACAAACTATATGTCGAGAACAAAGTCAACATTTCCACTTTATTCTCGCCGTTTATGTCGAGATTAAAGTCGACATTTCCACTTTATTCTCGCCGTTTATGTTGAGATTAAAGTCGACATTTCCACTCTATTCTCATAGTTTACTTCATAATTAAAAGTAGAACGTCATAAACTAAACTTCTTCCTAAAATCAATGTTTAATCAATTACTTAATTTACCCCGTCATAAATTAATGCAGCACATTAAATGCTTTGTGTTACGTTCCCCGACCCAGTGGTTAATCATTACGCTTCTTAAACTGACTTCCTCCGCACTAAGAGAAGACAGCGATCACCATACAGAATCCATTCACTTCATGATATTCCTGCTTTCTGAAAATTTAGAATGCTAAGATAAATACTTGATATCATTTTCATGATGAAATGCATTAAAGCAGGTATTACACATGCACGGTAGTGCTGCTCCCTTGCAGTAAGGGGTCCCCAGGTGTATGTTCAGTGTAGAGAACTTGACGGCAGGTGTGACGAGGCTCCAAAAAACTGGATGTATGAATAGCTATTGCACAGGTTTAACTTAAATATTGTGTAAATGTTGGGTTTGTGATCTGCTGGTCGGAGACACAAACACAGAATTCAATGCATGTTCTTCTGAGCGGGCTATCTTTATTGCATGCATGCTGTCTCTATCTGAAATAACAAAACCCCAGTTCCTATCCTTCCTTTTTCTTTCACCATATAACCAATCACCACACGATAAACATCTTTGTGAAATTAAAACTAGTTATAAACTTAGCCCATCGAGTGTTCAGAACTTTAAAAATATCTTCGTTATACATATTTAATTATGCCATCCATTCAGAGTTGCGCCCATCTCTGAACGAGTCGCCAGCACATCGCAGGATGAATACAAGCAAAACATACACTAGCAGGGTCAATATAGCACAACAAAACCCCACATCCTACATGACTTTGAAAGGAAACTGAAGCACGCCGAGTAAACCCACCAGAAAAACATACAAATACAAGGCAGGCATGCCGCCGTGCCCCCATATGATTGTATTCTGTGCGGCGATCACTGCCGGCGCCTCCTCTTAGTGCAAGAAGAAGTCAGTTTAAGAATCACTTAACACAAAGCATTTAATGTGCTATATAACTTATGATGGGGTTTGAGAAAATCTAGTAAATTAAATATTCATTTTACGATGAAGTTTACTTTACGATGTTCTACTTTAATGACAAATTACGAGAATAAAGTCAACATGTCGACTTTAATCTTGACATAAACGGCGAGAATAAAGTAGAAATGTCGAGAATAAAGTCAACATGTCGTCACACTATTACACAGTACCCAGGTACATTACACCTTATTGAAAACAAATAAAACGAGTACAACTTGGCTTGCAGTATTATCCAGTAGTATAGAAACAGTATTTACACATCTGACCTTTTAAAACTAAAGTATCTCCAGGCGACGGACGTGACTCCTTTTTTTCGGCAAAAGTTCTTCTGTTCATCATGTTCAACTTTATCGTCGGCTTCAGTTTCGGAATGTTCTCTGTCCATTTTCACCGCGCAATAACTATGCTACCGCTACATATTTGGTGGTGTAGCAGTGAAAAAGAGCCCTAGTGCAACAAATCTGTGTTTAGCGGTGTAGCAGTGAAAAAGGTCCCCACTTGGAACAGTTTCCCACTGCGCCACGTTCCGAACGTCGTTTAGGCAATTTAAACCGGTGTTGCAGTATAAGAAAAATCCATATCATAAAAAAAATAAAAAACGGTTTTCGGTATGAACCGGTATACCGCCCAGCACTAATCTGTTCAAACCTTTTTTTAAATATGGCAGGATCTAATCAATAACATTTTAGAATAAGTTTCCATTTTGGGTAAAAAGATACCCTTCTTTTCTTACTCCTTTTATAGAGTAGCTTTGATTGCCAGCTCCTCTCTCTGTCTTGGGTGGGAAGTTCTAATTTTGCTTTGATTTGTTAAATTTGACTTGACTGTATGGAATGTTATCGGTTTCTAATTAAAATCAATCTTCTTCTTTCGGCTGCTCCCATTACGGGTTGCCACAGTGGATCATCTTCTTCTATATCTTTCTGTCCTCTGCATCTTTTTCTGTTACACCAATCACCTGCATGTCCTCTCTCACCACATCCATAAACCTTTGCTTAGGCCTTCCTCTTTTTCTCTTGCCTGGAAGCTCTATCCTTAGCATCCTTCTCCCAATATACTCAGCATCTCTCCTCTGCACATGTCCAAATCTCGCCTCTCTGACTTTGTCTCCCAACTGTCCAATTTGAGCTGACCCTCTAATGTACTCATTTCTAATCCTATCCATCCTTGTCACACCCAATGCAAATCTTAGCATCTTTAACTCTACCTCCAGCTCTGTCGCCTGCTTTCTAGTCAGTGCCACCGTCTCCAACCCATATAACATAGCTGGTCTCACTACCGTCCTGTAGACCTTCCCTTTCACTCTTGCTGATATCTTGTCTGTCACAAATCATTCCTGACACTCATCTCCACCCATTCCACCCTGCCTGCACTCTCTTTTTCACCTCTCTTCCACAATCCCCATTACCCTATACTGTATTTAAGTATTTAAACTCATCAACCTTCGCCAATTCTACTCCCTGCATCTTCACCATGCATCTGACCTCCCTGTCATTCACACACATGTATTCTGTCTTGTATCTACTGACCTTAATTCCTTTCCTATCTAAAGCATATCTCCACCTCTCCAGGGTCTCCTCAACCTGCTCCCTACTATTGCTACAGATCACAATGTCATCAGCAAACACCATAGTCCACGGAGACTCCTGTTTAATCTCATTTGTCAACCTGTTCATCACCATTGCAAATAAGAAAGGGTTATAATTAAAATAATAACTAATTAAAATCAATAAAAATAAAAAAATTACAAAATGAAAAGGTCTAAACTCATTCTCTTAAATTCTGCTAAAAAAAACCAATTCTCTTCCTACACTCGCTTTTGCTAAGATTTTAATTTCAATGTTGATTGATGAAAAGCGCCCACGCTTTTATTTTACGAGTGATGTATGAGAGACTTATTTTTTTACTTTTTAGTACACTTTTTAACTTAATATAAGCATGGTTTTTAAAAAAGTTATTTTATATTTATATTATTTTCAACTTTTTAGTCTTGGGTTTGTTTTAGTATAATTTTGTAATCAATATTTTAACACTTCCTTTAATATTTCTATCCGTTACTAGTGCCACCTATTGGTGAAATGTTTAACTATTCTTCATATGAAAATTGCATTTCTTAATTAACATGGATTAATTGATGAATTAGTGAAACTGATTATTGATTCATGTATTGTCATCGGAAGTGAGTAAATGTGCAAAATTTCAAGCCATTTGGACAATAGAAAGTGGATTAAATATCGATTACAAGATTTGTACCAGACAACAAACAGATGTAGTTAAAATAAGCATGGTAATAATAAAGAAAAGCAATACAGTAATCCCTCTTCGATTGCGGGGGTTGCATTCCAGAACCCCCCATGAAAGGTGAAAATCCACGAGGTAGAAACCATATGTTTATATGGTAATTTTTATATTGTCATGCTTGGGTCACAGATTTGCACAGAAACACAGGAGGTTGTAGAGAGACAGGAACTTTATTCAAACACTGCAAACAAACATTTGTATCTTTTTCAAAAGTTTACACTGTGCTCAATGGATGGATGGATGGATGGATGGATGGATAGATGGATGGATAGATGGATACTTTATTAATCCCAAGGGGAAATTCACAAGATGACAGTTCCGTCTCACAATTAAAAGAATGCAAACATATCTTCCTCTTCAAAGGAGTGCGCGTCAGGAGCAGAGAATGTCAGAGAGAGAGAGAGAAAAGCAAACAAATCAATAGGGCTGTTTGGCTTTTAAGTATGCGAAGCACCGCCGCACAAAGCAGTTGCAAGGAAGGCAGCAGCTCACTCCCCTCCATCAGGAGCAGAGAATGTCTGAGACAGTGAGAGAGAGACAGATAAAAACAAATAATCTAAAATCAATACGTGCCCTTCGAGCTTTTAAGTATGCGAAGCACGGTGCAGCATGTCGCTTCACGAAGCAGCTGCACAGAAGGGAGTAACGTGAAGGTAATCTTTCAGCATTTTTAGACGAACGACCGTATCGTCTAGGTGTGCGAACAACCTCCCTGCTCACACCCCCTCCATCAGGAGCAGAGAATGTCAGAGCAAGAGAGAGAGAGAGAGAGAGAAAAGCAAAAATCAACACGTGCTGTTTGATCCTTTAAGTATGCGAAGCACCGTGCAGGAAGCATATCGCTTGATAAAGCAGCCATATGTAAGCCCAGCAAAGAAGAGAGCAATGTGAAGGCAATCTTTCAGCGTTTTTTGAGGAGCAGCCGTATCCTCTAGGGGTGCGAAGAGCACCCGTGCTCACAATATATTTGAGGAGTTTTATTTAATACGTAATACGCGCTCTGGATAGGTAGCTTCTCAGCCATTTGCCAATAGCGTCCCTTGTATGAAATCAACTGGGCAAACCAACTGAGGAAGCATGTACCAGAAATTAAAAGACCCATTGTCTGCAGAAATCCGCGAACCAGCAAAAAATCCGTGATATATATTTAAATATGCTTACATATAAAATCTGCGATAGAGTGAAGCCGCGAAAGTCGAAGCGTGATATAGCGAGGGATTACTGAACATTTCTTTGAAAATAAATTTCAGTCTGAAAAATACACACAAATAATATCAACATCTACTAAAACCATTGGAATTTTTGGTTATACTGTGATATGGATTTTGGCCATACTGCCCACTATTACGTAAACTAGGGATGCAACACTTTACAAATTGCATATAGTTTAGTTCAGTTTAACTCTCATTTCACTTTCAGGCTTACAGATCACACAAAATAAAGAGTTAACAGTTGAAAGAAGAAGACGACATCTGGCTAACACCTTGTAGTTCAAACAAATATCAAAAAAATTGAATATATTCATTTTTCCAAATACAAAAAAAAATAAATTTCTTGCTCATTTAAAAAGCACTAACAACTGTTACTATGCAAACTTAATCTAAAATGAAGGCAACTATGAACACTGCCATTTTGTATAATTAACAATGGTAAAGGTAAGATAAGGTATACTTAAACCTGCTCCAAAACACACTTTTGATATATATCCAGGATGGCCCAAGAGGTGTTTCATGTAAAGGTTTTGCCAATCAGTCATTTCAATGTTAGGCTTTTGAATTATTATCAAGTATACATTAAGTGCAAATATCTGACCACATGTGCTCAGTGACAATTACAGCTAATATGCCATATTATCAGCTTATTAACAGACTAAAATTCTGTAAGGGATCAACTGCACATGATAAATCTGCCTTGTACCATGGAGATTGGTGCACGACAGATTTAAAAATGTGCCCAGCACTTTTGTTACGTCACGCACATTCAAAAGTGGCTTCACAGTTTACATGCAAATTCATCACCTTTGTATGTGTCACTATCCAAAGCTGAAGAATTGTGAGTATTACAACTTGCTTTTTCTTTAGATGCTTTCCATTTCAACAGTTCATACTGAGTTTTCCTTCTGCCTCAAATGCTGCCCAACAGCAACCAACCGCCACTGCCTGCAATTCACTAGAGACGTGTAACCCTGGAGCTGGCTGGGTGTATGAAACTAGCAGTGGATAACATATTTCAGGAATAACAGTAAAGTGTTCATGAGGACTGGATTGACAAATCTAAACGCAGAAATTCTTTTTCGAATAACAAAGCACATATACTTTTTTCATATATCTTGATTAATATCAAAGCCCCAGTAGTCCACAAGAACCTGGGCTACAGCGAAGGATAGCCCATGTAAATGTCAGGCTGCAACTGTCAGGTCTGCAACAGCATTGTGAATGATTTTTTTTAAAAAACAGCTCATGGCATCCACAATGTGCTATCTTACATGTTCTCCTTTCCCCAAATCAAAATGATACTGTGGTGTACTTTGTATTCCAAGTATGAGAAAACTGTGTAATGTAATTTCAGATTAGTGCTTGATCTTCTTTATTACATGTACTGAAAAAATGTAAGTGATTATTTTCTGTGATCATTTTCTAGGTGTCTGGAAGAGAGCGAGACAGCAGTTCACATATGGGTACCAATAGACAACACGTGCAAGTGTATGAATGCGATTCAGAACATGCAGCACTATTTTTATAATAATAACTATACTGAAATCTTTTTTTTTATAAAAAGCACCTTATTCAAGGCCAAGTATCATGTTCCATCCATCCTTCCATTTTCAAAAAGAAAGTCCATAGTTCATTCTTCACAATGTTTTTCCATCTACATACTTGTGATTTGGCAAAAAAATTATATACATCTCCAGGTTGACAAATTTTTACTGGTGTATTGTACACCAGTAAATCTACTTTTCATATTTAAACGTTTTATTATATTCAAAGTTTCAACTTGCCAAGAACAAATTAATCACTTTAATAAGGGATACTTCAGAGATACCCACAGGCTTAGATTGTGGTCGATAAAGCTATTATTTTTAGTAACTATTCTCTGAATCTGTATACTAGATCACCTATAGGCACAAACCTACTGCACTCATCCACTATTTTTGAGTGCAGCAATTGCCAATCTGCTATTAAGGTATGTGTAATCATATCACAATCTGAAATGCAGACATAGAGAGATTTTGCCAACATATAGAAAATTAGTAATAAACTGAAAGACTTGATTTTATTTAAAAAATGAAACTAAAATTGTTAATTAAGCAATTAAATCAAAAATGCAAGAGATCCCATCAGAAGCATTACAGGTTACAGTATATGCATGAAATTACTGTAATACATACTAAAATAAAAAAACAATTTAATTTCACTAATTTAAAACAGCAATAAAAATATCATTTCTAAAACAAGATGCAAAATAACTGCTTCACCTTTAAGCTGACTAAATGAATGCTGTCACTTTTCTCAACACAGAGATTCTTGCGCTATAAAACCATCCATAATACTAACCGCAGGGACACGGCGATGGGACCATGAGACATACTGTGCAGGCACGTACAGCGTGCGTCTCATAAACCGCACGCGAAGTCTTATCCACCACGCACGAAGGAGTCACGGCCCAAAAACGAAATAGCTCAACTGACGTGAATGAGTATTGAAGCAACAACTCGCCCATGGCTAACGACTACCGACACAGCCACACAAATAAGAGGACTCTGCGCTGCAGCCCAGATTCAAACGGAAGAGGCTACGGAGGCCCCACGGGTCCTTAAAGTACGGAAGGCACAGGCTTCACTGCCATATTGTGAGTGGCACTACTGCGGAGTGAAGGCACAGGCGTCACCGCCATATTGTGAGTGGCACCACTGCGGAGTGAAGTAAACGCGCGTCTGAAACTGCGGAAGTATACAAACAATGTATTTCAGGATACCCAACGCCGGGGGTAGGCGAGCGAAGTGAGCAGGGGGCAGAGCCCCCTTGTTATCTCATATTTCCACGAGCATAACACACAGTGTGTATTTATGTAAACAGCATAGCCTAACAATACTGCCTTTAACAGCAGTAAAATCAGCTTGCCTGGTTCCCACACACAGCATCTGAAATTAACAGATATACAAGACTATTTTCTTTATTTTGTACTTTTTAATCTTCTCTTTAGTCACAATGAAGAGGTTTTGGGATTCTATGGCAGTAAAAAAAAATATAAAATTATGGTTCACGCAGTAGTGCAGATATCTGCAAGTGACAGTTCATTTAGTACTGTTTCACATTTTTTTTCTTACTCGTGAATTGTTACGTACCTTAGAAGGGTTGAAGTTGACATTTTTCGCACTGCCATGTTCATCCCCTGTTACTGCTGGCTGATTATTAAACCCCTGTTTCACATTCAGTGCTGTTAACTCATCCTAGGAATAAAAAGCATTACAGGTTCTCAACTGTGGTAGACATATTTTTCTTGAAACAATGAAACAACCTTGATTAATGCAGATTCATCTTATTCCTACCAACTACCTGCACCAGTCAAACAGATTTGACAGAGGGCAGATAATAGATTTATTATTTACTCAGGAGATATTTAAATTTTACAAATAATCATGACAAGTATATTGTACATTGTCAATACATTACTTAATCTAGTCATCTCCTGAAGTCAATACCAAGCATAAAACTTACTATACTAAGTAACTGCACTGAGGATGAGCAGAGTCATTCAATACCTTATTCAAGAAAGCATTAACAGAATATCTCATAAAATTAGGACTGAGTCACCCCAGAACACATAGTAGATAGTTGAAAAGTAAAAAAAAGGATATATAAATACAGAAATATGCAGTTCAGTAATGAATTAACAGCAGTAGCTTGACAATTCATACAAGAAAACCAGACAGAAAACACAGGATTGCATAAAGGGGCATCAGAGTACTGTGGTGCAATGAATAGCCCAACTTCCTCAGAAAGTGTTAAAATCTGCATTTTGTCCATTTTTTTCCCCCTTCAGTCACAAGCCAAAGATGTTCAGGCTAGGCTCCATGATAAAGCTGCTAAGTCTTATGTGGTATCCAGGTTCCCTGCCTCATGCCCAATAATGCTGAGACTGACTTAGTAGATAAGGGGCAGGTAAATAACTGCAAATTTCTTTTCTACAACTCTAAATAACAATATATAAAAACGTCTTAAGGAACTTCGACCAAAAGGGAATGGGAAGGGTGAAAAAATACACAGGTAGTTTAATTTTTCTATCAGATGTTTTTAATCTGAGACACTGCTGTGATTTTAATATTAACATTGTCCCACAGCAGTCATACTGACTAAGTTTATCAGTCAACTCTGAAACTTTAATGTTCACATGTTCATGCAATGACCCACATATATTAACTCATTTTCTTTTTTTTTATTGCAAAGTCAGCAACAACGAACAGACAAACTGTCAAAAACATTTCTGGCCACAATGTAACCTCGTTACTTTTGCTTCTGTCCTAGATGTGATCAACAGCGGAAGTCTTTATTCACATCATGCAACATGCTTTCAGACCTTCCTTTCAAATGTGAATAAATGTCACTAGATTCAGGCTTAGGAACTATTTATAATATTATTTTAATTCATGTGTAAATATGTTTTACTTTTCTTTTCCCGATTAAGCTTATTTGTCAATCGTAACAGTGAATCACCAACCATGGGAAGGAGGACCTTAAGTTTAAAATCACCTTCCCAAACAGCATACATTGTTTACATCTGTAGTCATTGTTTTTGTTTCCGCAGTTATACAGTAGGCCCTGACTCTATCCTCGGACTTTCCTGAGCTACGATTCATCGACACAACACGTTTAACCCCTTTCAGAAAACAAAATATCCTTCCATCCATTATCAAATTACTATATTGATATTTTCCTCACCTCCTTCTGCTTAGGGTCCTGAGGATAAACATCGGGTGGTCCAAGCCTCGGCCGTTTCAGAGGCCGGTGCTCGTAACTCAGGATCCCAAAAGCTGCCATCTTCCCAGAGGCATCGCAGCAAAGACTTTTCCCTTCTCTCTACGGCAGAAGACGAATGTCGACGGAACTTCACGAAGAAGAAAACTAGTCCGCGTCGGAAATTCCCGAGCGAAGCCGGCCTACGAAAAGAAGGTAGGCGGGACACGCCTTCTACCGAATATTGCCGAAGACAGATTTCACGAGAAGCGCTTGCGGACAAGCCAGAGGGCCTGGAAATGTGGGTAGAACTCGTGTCAATCTTTATAATCCAACCAATCCTCTGCAGGAAATTACTTGTCATTCATTTTGATCCTCTAATCACATACATGCATACTGGGATTTACGGCCTCTAAGGCGTCACTCCAGTTACACCACATAAGGAGGCGTTCGGGAGCCCACGACGTGTAGAACATTAATAGGTTCGGATCTCCGTTACGGCTCTTAGTGCTTGTAGGCTTTGCTATTTTGGTTGATAAAATACACACGGGTGTGTGGTAATAGGAAGTGTATATACACATTTTTAATTGTTAGACATCATAAACCAATTTTTTTAGTTTATATGGGCTTAGACCAGTTTCTTTGTTTTGACAGACAGTAATGGAAAAATGAAACAAAATCTAAAACAAGAATAAATTTAAATATATAACACAAATAAGTTGGAGCCACCTTGGCAGCATTTTGCACAAGGCAGGAGCCAACCCTAGACAGGCTTCCAGTTAACACAATCTTATTTACACAATACAATACAATACAATTTATTTTTGTATAGCTCAAAATCACACAAGAAGTGCTGCAATGGGCTTTACAGGCCCTGCCTTTTGACAGCCAAATCCCACCCCCCACCCCACCCCACCCCCAAACACAAGTAATCATCAATACAGTATGATAGTAAAATAAAAATATTACAAGTACAGAACAGAATTTAACAGTTGATGATTCAACATAATATAATTTGGATTTGTTTAGAGTCCTGGAGACCTCAGCCATCAAGCTGCCTCCCCCAATTGGCCATTCCACATCTGAGACAGCGCTGGGCCAGCCAGTCCGATTAAAGGATCCCTCTACCCGATGATTCCTGTGATCCTCCATCAGAGATGACTTTACCTTAGGTAGGCAAAACAACTTGGCAGGTGGGCAGTGGCACCAAGTGCCACATTTGAGTACCAAGAAGAGAAACAGAATAAGTGACGGTCAGTAACAAATTATAACTATCATATTACTTAGGGTTTAGTGCTAATGACTAACAACAGAGATGCAGTCTGTACAGTTAATCAGCAGCTCTAGCCAGGATATGCTAAACTGAAGTAGTGAGTCTTCAGCTAGGATCTGAAAGCTGAGACTGAAGGGGCACCTCTTACAGTGACAGGCAGACCGTTCCACAGTTTAGGGGCCCTGTAACTAAAAGCTCGACCTCCCACTGCTATTTTATTAATCCTTGGAATCATAAGCAGACCAGCATCTTGTGATCTTAATGTGCGCTCAGGGTTGTAAGTCATCATAAGTTCAGATAAGTAAGTCGGACCTTGGCCATTTAAGGCTTTGTGTGTTAAAAGGAGGATTTTGAAATCTGCCCTAAATTTAACTGGTAGTCAGTGTAAGGATTTAAGAACTGGAGTTATGTGTTCGTATTTTCTTGTTCTTGTAATAATTCTTGCAGCAGCATTTTGGATTAAATAAGGCTGTATAAAGAACAATTTGAACATCCAGTGAACACAGCATTGCATTAGTCAATCCTACTAGAAATAAATGCATGAATTAATTTCTCAGAATCCTGTTTATTTAGAAAGTGCCTTAATTTCCCAACATTGTTAAGATGAAAGAAACATGATTTGGACAGCTTTGTTATGTGCGCTTTAAATGACATGCTAGAGTCAAAGATAACTCCTAGATTGCGGGCTGATTCAGTAAAATTAATGGTGACTCCAACCAAGTTAAATGTTCACAAAATATTGTTGTGATCAGCGTCATTCCCTCCAATAATTAACATCTCATCCATCCACTCCTTTAATTCACTAACACAACTAATTAGAGACAACATTGGAAAAACTTCATTTGATCTAAAAGAAAAGTATTACTGGGTGTCATCTGTATACGAGTGAAAATTAACATTGTTTCCTAATGATAGATCCCAGTGGAAGCATGTAAAGTGAAAACAGTAATGGTCCCAGTACTGAGCCCCAGTACTTCTGTGTATAATGATGGAGTACTGTCAGCACCTTTCTGTACATATTGGAATCGATTTGATAAATAAGAACTAAACCAGGCGAGCAAAGTGCCTGTGAGCCCAACATCATTTTCTAGCCTGTGCAGTAAAATGGATTGGTCAGTGGTGTCAAATGCCGCACTCAAATCTAACAACATAATTTCAGTGGAGTTTCCTTCATCAGAGGATATCAGAATGATGTTTACAACATGCGTTAGTGTTGTTTCTGTACTATGACCAGTGCGGAAATCAGACTGGAATTTCTCAAATAAATTGTGATATGTAAGGTGTGACTGAAACTGATTGGCTACTACTTTTTCTAGTATTTTGGAGAGAAAGGGTAAATTTGAAATGGGTCTATAGTTATTAAGAATGTGTGAGTCTAGGTCTGACTTTTTAAGTAATGGTTTAATGACTGACATTTTTAGTACATCAGGTACCGTGCCATGCAATAATGAACTATTGATAATGTTAAGAATAGGCGCTGCAAGAACAGCCATTGCACTTTTTACTAGTTTTGTTGGAACAGGGTCTAGGTAACAAGTAGTAGGTTTCATTTTAGAAATTAAAGCTAAGACTTTGTGTTCAGTTACAGGATTTAAATTTCTAAAGTGTTGAATGCAATGTGAGACAGGGTCTACCAAGCTAGAATGTGGTTTGCACTGTGATGCTGAGATCTGGGATCTTATGTTTTTAATTTTCTCATTAAAGAAGTTCATAAAGTCTGTACTGCTAATATCTGTTGGTATTTTGCACTGTAGATCTAATTCCCATTTGTTAAATTAACCACTGTTCTAAACAGTACCCAAGGATTTTTAATATTGCTATCTATTATTGTAGAATAGTTTTCTGAGCGATCTTTAAAGAGAGCTTTTTCATATTATTTAACATTCTCTGTCCATGCAATTTGAAAGACCTGCAGCTTTGTTGTTCTCCATCTGCACTCCAGTTTTCAACACATTTATTTATCCATCCATCCATTTTCTAAACCCACTTATCCAAAGCAGGGGCATGGGGAAGCTGGAGGCCATCTAAGCAAGCACTGGGCACAAGACAAGAAAAAACCCTGGAAAGGGTACCAGTCTATTACAGATGCTTATTTATACAGGGCATATTTAAGGATTCTAGTCCTACATATCCCTTCATATCCCCCTGTCTCTGATTTGGATTAAGAAGGTTTAGGAAATGGAAAGATGGATAGATGAACTGTATGTTTTGTATTTCAACTGTAGTTGCAGTGGCCAGCTGGAATATGCTAGTAATTATCAAAATACCTAGAAAGTCTTTGAAGTTCTATCCCAACAACAAGGCATGATTTACAAGTCTATTAAAACAAAATACATACTCTGCTAAACTCCTCAATTCAATTCATTTTTGTATAGCATTCTTCACTTGAGTACAGGCTCAGAGCACTTGCTAAAGATTCCAACTATAATTCTGTAAACTATTATTCACCTACATGAACATGAAAATAAAAGTAAATTAGAAAAATGATCAAAACAGCAAAATTTATTCTGATTAAAAATTATGAAAACATACACTACCAGTCTGAGTTTGAACACACTAGACATTTTCATGTTTTGGATAGAAATGAATACCTTTTTATTAAGATACTATAAAATTGATTTAAAAAATAACAAAAGCATTTGTAGTTTTTCTAATGGCTATTACTGCTTGAAATGACAGATTTTGAATTTATTATTCACATATGACTGCAAGGCTCCATTTTCAGCAGCCAGCAGTCAAAAGGTACAGCCTACATTTTTATTGAGATTTTCATTTTTGGTTCCATCAGTGCCAGTAAAAAATTGTTGCTTCCATCTAATTAGCAGATATTTTAATCTGAATTAGCTTACAAGTATATGAAGGCAAATCTCAAAGTAGCCATGTAAAAATTTAACAAAAAATAAAACCTTTGACAGATAAATCTTATTTAGAATCACCTAGCCAACCTGCAGTGTAGCATACGCCGCATAATTATTTATTGATGTGTGAACACTTCCTGAAAGACACAGTTGTCCAAATGGGGTGGGTTTGAGGATACGACTGTGAGTGAATGAAAAGATGGAACTCTGGAGAGAGCAACATACAATTGTCCATGACTGAAAACTGGCTCTGTCTTGCGTCTTGCCTGCCATGGTCGGCCGCCTTAGTGAATTATATATATAGATTGTTTGTTTTGCCCCACTGCTTACCCCATAGCTTACTGGAACGAAGTAATATAGCACTAATAAAGGATTAATGAAAAGGCCAAAACCATGAACAAAATCTTCATTGTGATATACAAAGTCCAAGCCAGGCAGCTTGTTACTGCATAGTTGTTAGGTAAAGTACTTAAAAATAGTATTTTTATAAGTTATTAACAGCCTCTATGTAAGTTTGTTCATTGTTTATTTTCCAGCCCACTTAAACTACATGCCTGGGGATTGACTAATTTCTAGTCCTGCTCCTTGACACACAGAGATACTTGTATAGATGTCTCAGAACTGCCCTTCATTGTTAAGATTTTGGTCTTTTGTGAATAGTTTTTTGCACTGTTCTCTCTCTTTAACTTTCCCCTTCTTTCTCACATTTTTCAACTAAGCCACTCCTCTCTCCATGTTTGTGTTGTCCAACAGAGGCTGTTTGCCTCAGGCACAATTTTTGCAACAGCTGAACTTCCCTCTTCCTGGAATTCTTCCAACTCAATTTCTCTCTCTGTAAATCTTCCATTTTTACTTTGACTCTTTTGGGAATCTTAGTGGTGAAGATCAATGGGGCATTTGGTCCGTACATTGAAAACTGGTCAGACATGATACATTTAACCCATGCACTGATACTGTTGGTCTTCACTGCAGTCCCAGCCTGTAGCTCTTTACCTCCTCAATGGGGCTGATGCTTTGTTGGTCCGCACCTGAAGGTTCATACATTCTTCTCTTTTATCATCTTTTACAATCTTGAAATCTGCAGGGCATTTTTGTTCTTTGTTTCTCTGACATTTCTGGTGTTTTGTGTCTTTCCAAGAGGATTTGATAATGTATTTAGCTATATAAATATTTTGTAAAATGTTTTCAATGGTGAATGCAATTTCAAATATCATGCACACAGGGCTGACACCACCATTAAGGCAAATTAGGCATTCACCTGAGGCACAGATCATAAGGGGGGGAAAACCCAGCCACACGGGTTAACCACCAAACAGTCAGATGGTGCACTAATAAGCTTTGACTAGAGCACAAAATAACCTAGAACCGGCACTGCATACACAGTTTATTACAGTTGTCACACACGTTCGCATGGGAGGCAGCTAAAGGGCTTGAGTAAGGGCAATTCCGAATCAAACCAGGATGTGGCAGAGTGCACTGACTCTTTTTCTCCCTTTTCTGCAGACCATTCACGGGAAATTCCACGTGGCCCTCGTGACGTCACTTCCGGGTCCGAGTCTATGGAAGAAGACTCTGGCCCCTGTGATGTCACGTCTGGGCTCGAGCCTATGGTTGAAGCCTGACCCCTTTGACCTCACTTCCTGTCTTCCCCTTTAAAAGCCTCCACCTTTTCCCTATTCCCTCAGTTCTGTTTTGGACTCGGTTTTCTGCACAACAGTGCTATTATTTACGACAATTTGCAGCCAGGAAACCAAATATACGGGTGGCTGCCCCAAACCTTGCTATGGCTCTTTGTGGTGTTTGTGACACAGTATAACATATTTACACAGTTTAATTGATCAATTGATGAATTTTCTGAACCTATTCTTTCTAGCACAGGGGCTGAGGGATCCAACACCTATCCTGACAACCTCAGGTGCAAGGCAGAAACCACCCATAGATAGGATATGACTTTTTCATAGAGCTACATTCACTCATACAGAGCCTGTTTTTAGTCTATCATGCATTTATTCTGGAGAGGGGCCATTTAAGACCAGGAGAACATCCAGATTCCATTAACAGTGATTTCCCTATGATTTGAACCTAGGGCACTAGAATTGTGAGGCAGCTTTTGACACCCCAGTATAGTGTTACCTAATGGTGAGACTTAGCTTTTTCAAGCCCAGCATTATGGTCTCCTGGGAGTATTGACCTACCACATTTAATAAAAATCAAAAAGAATCTAGAGATTTCATATTTGAAAAAAATTCAAGATATTTAAACTACTATAATCATATAAATTATCTTTCTTTTGTTTCAGTCTGGGACCTAAAATCACTAACCTCTCATTATCTTTTTCTGTCTCTGCATCATTGCAACTATGCGGTTGCATACATTTCTGATATGCTTACAAGATGTAAGAGTAAGGTGTCATATCTGCAGACATCATAAAGTGCTTAGACTCAATTCCTAGTTTGTAAGACACCATTTGGTGTATGCATGTCTTTGCAATGGATTTCATTCTGGTTTCCACTTTCATCCAACAGCTGATGCTGTGGGTTGTTTGGTGTCCCTTTTTCTCAACACTTCCCATTCCTTCTGTTGTCATGACTTCAATTAAAATTTTCTGTTAAATGAATTCATTTTTACTGGCTTCTTTATTCATCTGTTTATTTCATACTCATTCCTGTTAATGAACTCATTCTCTTTACCATCATATTATGTATTAAACACTTTTTCTGAACTAGTGAAAAAGTCTTTTCCACATTTGTTAATGCTTCTTCATCTTCTCTGGGTCTCTGTCAGAACAGTGTCTGCTGAAAAAGCTTTCCTAAGCTTCAATTGACTGTACTTCATTTAAATGCATACCTTAATAATACATGCCAAATAACTTTTATTTAATCAATATTTCTAGACCTTCTTGTGTTCCTTATATTTGTTTTACATAATTCACACTTTTACATAATCCTTTAAAAATGTTTGATCTTCCATTTTACATGGAGACATAGTAATGCGTTTTCCAGCAAGGATCCCCAAGGGAATTTCAAATTCAATGGACATGTTGTGATAGAAACATGTCACTACCTAAAGTGTATCATTGCTGTTTATGTATAATGTATTGGGTGTTCATTAATCCATAACACAGAAAGCAAAAAAAGATGTTTTAATAATTCTAATTTGGGTAATGAGAATAAGACACTTTTAGCTATGTTGCAAGTAAAAAAATGACTAGGAATTACCAACAGTTAGTAGTAGTAATCTCTATATAGTGCTATCTCCTTTCCAACCCTACATTTTTATGTTAATACAGCTCAGGACTGTGGAGGCCAAAGTTTTCTCCAACATCATTCAATTCAAGACACAAACCAACCCCCGAGAGGGTGCCAGTTAAACATCAAATGATATGAATAATTTTAAAAAGATTACTAAAATAAAAAACAATATGAGCAAACATAAAGTGATAAAAATAGAAAGAGATGAAAATGAGTGAAGGAAGAAGTTTAGAAGAAAGAAGAGATTGGAGAAAGAACACAACAGGGAGAAACTAAAAAGGAAGACATGAGCTCAGAAAAGAGAATATGCAGAGACAGAAACCCAAACTCAACACCCAGAAAGAAAAGGAGAGATATTGTTATTATTGTTTTGTTTTTGTTACTGCATACTATACATAAAAATTAGATTACACTTCAAGGTTCTGAATAATAATAAAAAAAATAATTAAAGTCTAATGCTAAGAAAGAATAGTGATATACATAAAAAAATCTATCCAAGATGATAATTTCTAGTGGCCTAGATATTTGACCCTCAATAGACACCTTTAGGGGAAAAGTAAATCATGGATTTGATATCTATCACATGAACTCTTGCTCTTAAGATAAAAAGACGTGACATTTGTTGTTATAAACAGCTTGCAAGGTGAAGGTGTTTAAGTCCTAACCTGGGCCAACTCTCCCATTTAGGAAAACTACACGGTCACCTAGGGTCTCGCCTAGGGTGGAAAAATTTGAAGGGAAAGGGATAACAGTACAAACTCTGACTTATGAACACTCAGACTCAATACAACCGTTCAGTTATATTGTTTAGTATTATTGTTACATACTAGCGATGTTTAGTCTTAACGTTGTACAGTATTGATTGGATAGTTATATTACATTATTTGCATATGCGAGGATACCATGAGTAGGAATTGTGAGTAAATGTTTATATGTTTTCATTATACTTTAATTTCATTGAATTATTTGATTACTTTAAGTTTATCAATGTGATTTATTAATTTAAAGGAAATGCATGTGTTAGGGAGCTGCCTTGTTTAGATTATAACTAGACTGTCACCATAATTATAAGGTACCCATTTCCCTATTAGATAAACGTTAAATACAAAAAAAATGCAATCCAATTTGTTTTCTATAATATCAGCTCTCTTTTGTGTATTTTTCTGAGACAGTTTTGTAAACAAACATTGCTATAGTTAATCGAAGGTCTTCCTTGACATTCTCAAGTTGTAAATTGTATCCAAACCCTTCATATTTTACACTTCCCAGTCCTGGCTCCACTCTTATGTCTCCAGGTTTCTATATACTGGGCTGGCAGCGATGAATCCAATCCACTCAAAGCAAAGGAGGTAGCAGGGCACTATGTACAACTTCACCTAGAGCAGCAAAAATACTACAGCTGGCCCTGGTCCTAACTTAATCTTAAAATCTTTAGCCCTTTTAAATTAGCACGGCATGATGACATTCACCCCCATTTTGTATAGTTGTTTGTCACGGCTGCCGCTGTTTTGTGTGTGTGGTATGATGGTACATGGTTGCTAGGCACATGATGCATGTGCCATTTGACTCATGACAGCTATGGTGGTCTAAACATGTTGAAAATTAAAGACTTTGTTTTTAGCTCTCTTTTTGTCTTCTGGTTACAAATCTAGTTTTGCTTATAACTTTAAATTTAGCAGGCTCCATAAACTTTAATGTACAGTCTGTTGACATTTAGTATTACTGGCTGTGAGTAAGTTTGACTTCTCCTCTGTAACATCCTTATATATCTGACGCTTGTTTATTGTAATTGCTTTGGTTCATCTGAACTACTATGGAAAATTCCTGGTAGTCTATTTACTACATTCACTTTGGGAATATGGACAAATATTGTGCTAAGGTTTTATTAAATATAGTATTGTGTTTCGTTTACTGTACAAAGCAGTGTGTTTTTGTATAGATTTTTCATCATATGTTCTCGTATTAAGTGATGTTTGCTGTTTGCTTACTGTAGTATACACAAGTTTTAACTAAAAAAGTAGTAGCGGCTCTACTTAAATATTTACTGTACTTCCCACACTTTTGGCCTGAGAAGAATCAGGCAGTGACAGGGAGCAAAGGCCAGAAGTTACACTTAGATAAGCAGAAAAATATATGAGAAACTACATGGCTGAATAAGAGATCCATAGCATCCAGAAAATCACTTAATTATGTGCTCATCTTCTTGATAGACAGTAACTGCTTTTTAAAACAACAGAGATGTGAAGAGTGTTGTTATTAAATAAAGTAATTATTTGAAAAAGAAAATTTACAATCAATTTTAGTCTTGATTGACAATAAAACAATTATGTCATAGGTTAAACTATACTTTGGCTCAGTACTATGAAATATTAAGCCTGTAGAAGCATATTGCCTGATTTAACCAAGTACAGAGAAACAATCAGAACTTTCTCAATTTAACTGTTTTATTCTTAAGACATTGAAAAAATGTGCCTCAAAATACATTAATTACAGCTCACATTAAGATTAAAACTTTGAAATAAATCGCAAACTAAAAAGACAGATAGGTCACTTAAAATGCACATTACCAAAAGCCATTTTAACTTGATTTGGCTTTTATTGTCTCATAATTTTAATTACTGTTAATTGCAGTCTATTTTAAGAAAAGGCTAATGTGATTCAGTGTTCATCCTTTTGATTGCTCAGCTAGAATTTGAAAATATCCATTTTTGTTTCAGATTCAGCTTATAGTCTATAGAGTTACAATTCTGTAGATGTTGGGATCCTGTATTGTCTTGATATTTTCCATAATTTATTTCTGGTTATTAATAAATTAATTTCAAGGCAAAGACTTTTGGACTACTTGAAATACAGCACCCTATGTGTGTTCATACTGATCTCTTTTTGAGAGGACAAATGATGTAACTCTTTACTGTGCAAATTCCTCATCAGAATCACTTAGACTAATATCATCGTCAGAATCCTCCCATTCTGGTTTTGTTTCTTCATTGACTGCATTCTCATCTGCTGCTTCAGTTCCCCTTTCAGCCTTCATTTTTGGGTCTTCCAGCTTTCCCCAGGACACTAGATCATTTTTGATAAGTGTTACTTCCACTTTAGATGGCACCATGGTCACAAAGCTTTTTTCCACATTAATCACCTGCATGAAAGAGGAAAAGCATCAGTCACAGCCATGAGCCACCAATTTGTCATGAGCATTAGGGTTTTAAAAAGTTATAGGCTACATCATACTGTAGATAATAATAATAATAATAATCTTCACATTGGCCTAGCATCAAGACACAGGCAATTTTACTGATCAGCACAACATTAGAACTGAAAAGCTAGAGTTAATGCATTGCTAAGGCTGATAAAATTCAAATAATAAGCATCTCCCAAATGGACTTACATTAAAGCTTGCATTAAAATACCACAAATATCATCCTCCATTGTCCACCACCTTCTGAGACTTGACCAATTATACTCTTCACATTCACCCGGGGACAGTATGTCAGACATTGACTGGATATTACATTCTTTATACATGTTGGCAAGGATACAGTAAATAGGAATTGTAGTAATTAATTCAGTATATTGCTTTTTTAATTTATTTTATTGTTTTGTTTTTTGCAGATTCTGTTTTAAGGGTTTTCTTTTTTTTTCAATTTATTTTGAGGAAGTTTTATTTTTCTATTTCCCATCTCATTGTTTATACAACACATTGGGAGCCATCATGGGACCACAATTGTTTCGCCAGTTACAGATCGTGATGGTATAAGTATGCTTGTAGTTCAAACATGTCTTAACCCTCAGCTGAAAAAGTTCAGTACGAACATGATTAGTGCTAGTTAGCTTTCAAAAAACGTAGGCCCTAGTGTCATGTTTTGTTTCAGTTTATTGAACTCCTTTCTGTCTTTTGTCTTCATATTTTGTTTGTCTGATTGTTTTGCATTTTTCGGTACTCACCTGTTTACTCTCTTTGAACATGTCTAAGTTGACATAATCATCATCTAATCATTTTTCCCCTTCTTACAATAATTCTTGGACATGAAGTCTTTTTACAAGAACCATGAGTAAATACTTTTTTTCAGTCACATGACATAGATTTGAACTTTTCAGAGACATGTGAAATTCAAAAAAAAAAAAAAAAAAAGAAAGCCTGCAAATACAGTTGAAATGCTATTGGTTTCTTTAAATGCTGAACCCCAAACATGTATTGTTCAGACAGGGTCATGCAGACAGAAGTTGCCATAAGTAATCAAATGCTCATTTGACTTTTTGAAATTGTCAAACTGCTATTTTGCATCAAAACATTTCACATTTTGTTCCCACTAATCATTTTTCCTCTCTCATGTCCACAGGACTCTATGTACAGATCAAGTAGGGATGATTCCACTGGCAGTGATGGGCACTTGCCACCATTAGCTGACGAATTCACAGACATCCTGCACTGTAATATTTAAAGTTAACAGCAGTTAGCAATTCAGCAGCCAGTATGTAGCTGGTGTTGTTGGTTATCTATTGGGTCATATCTATGTAATGAATTAATTTTCATTAATTTTGCATATTCAATATAGATATTGGTACACAGTCATATTAGGTTTGAATTGCTTGCAAAATTAATTTAAATAGTCAAACAAAAAAGTAGAAAATAATCCAAAAATTACAAAATAATCTTTTTTAGCTGCAGTTTAAACATAGACATACAACATCTGGATTGCAGGCAGTTGCCCCATACCACCCAGCCCAACCCCAAGGCCTAACCTATTTAAAGTGATAAAAAGATAATTACAAGGTTATTTATTCTTACAACTGAATTAAGCCTAAATCTTCCCTTCAGTGACCAAGTAGACATTGCTGAATAATAGTCCTTAACTTAATGTTAAATGAATGCACATTAATGCTAGAATTATTATTCAAGTATAGATAACATTCAAAAATGCTACAAAATGGTGCTTAATTCATTCACTTCTTATAAATTGGCCTCAATAACTAAATTAATACAAAGATACATTCTTATAATGTATAACTCTAAAGCAGTGTTTCTCACTGCATCTTTTTGTCTCATTACAAATAGACAAATTGATAGATGAGCTCTATCTATGTCACTAGATGAAATTACATCGTCAGATGGGTGGTACTACTTGTTAAAAAAACTACAACATACAAATACAAAACGTAGTCAAGTGGAGGTAGTTTGTTTACAAACATAATCATACCTTGAATCTGTGTAGAATCGATATAGATAACAGAAGTAAACCCAATGATTTACAAGAATCTTTACTTTGATGAAGGAAAAGCTATTGCGATTCCATAACTTCATTTTCAGTCAATTTAGGTTAACTTCAATGGCCATGCATATCTGATTATGTGCCGTTTGTGTTTATAGGATGTGGGGAACAGCCCGGACACAGACAGGTAGACATTGTTTTAAAGCACCACAACACGTTTATTTTACAATACTATATACAATGATGACACACGCAACCCACTTCACCCCAAAGTCCAGGCCTCTTTCCTCAATGCCTTTTCCTCAGGTCCGCCTCCACTCCTCTCCTCCGAGCTCTGTCTTTCTCCACTCCCAACTCCAAACATCGAATGGAGGGAGGCGGCCCCTTTTAAGCTCACCTGGATGTGCTCCAGGTGCCTCCTGATTGGCTTCCGCCAGCCCTTTCTGGTGTGACGGAAGTACCGGCTGCGCACTCGGAAGCACTCCGGGTGTCCCTGGTCTTTTTCCCCCCAGCACTTATAGGTGTGGCGGAGGTCCAGGGCTCCGCAGGCATTGGGGTGTCCACTGGTGGTGACCACGGGCCCCTATAGGGTTGGGCTTCTAAACTCTGTTCCTGTGGTTCCCAAAGCCACCAGGGCGGTTGCCCCCCTCATGGTCTGGAGGAGGCGTAAGCCCTCCTCCGGTCCTTCCTGGGCATCCGGCTGGGTACCACCCCCCAGCCGCTTGCCACAAGGAATATATTTGTTTGTGTATGTTAGCAAGATGAAACCATCACAATGGCAACAACAGCCTGAAGATCCAATAAAGGCCTTCAGGGTAGAGTAAAGAAAGACAGCGAAAGAGAGATCCACACTGGCAACACAAGATGTTATCTGGAAATGAAGGGAATAGTGCGTCCCAATGTATATATTGAGTAGAGCGAAGAAAGCATTATGAACTGGCTAATGTATTGCAATTCATCATACACATAGTAATACAGCATAGTAATATATGTAATGTTCCCTAGAATGCCAGTGGGCAGACTAGCTACTGAAAAATCTGGGTGCTTTACCCACTCCCTAAAAGAATAAAGAAAGAGAGTCTTGGGAGGGAAGGGAAAAGACTGCAGTACCTCCCATCCTCTGAAGGCTACAGGGCAAATAAGAACATATAGCTTGTGATGTCCTATTAACAGAGATGGATAGATAGATAGATAGATAGATAGATAGATAGATAGACAGACAGACAGACAGACAGACAGACAGACAGACAGACAGACAGACAGACAGACAGACAGACAGACAGACAGACAGACAGACAGATAGATAGATAGATAGATAGATAGATAGATAGATAGATAGATAGATAGATAGATAGATAGATAGATAGATAGATAGATAGATAGATACTTTATTAATCCCCAAGGGGAAATTCACATACTCCAGCAGCAGCATACTGATAAAAACAATATTAATTAAAAAGAGTGATAAAAACACAGTGCAAGTTAAAAAGTGCACGATGGAGAGTGCAAGGCAGGTATAACAGTCAATAACATTGTATAATGTTAACGTTTACCCCCCGGGTGCAATTGAAGAGTTGCATAGTGTGGGGGAGAAACGATCTCCTCACTCTGTCAGTGGAGCAGGACAGTGACAGCAGTCTGTCGCTGAAGCTGCTCCTCTGTCTGGAGATGATACTGTTCAGTGGATGCAGTGGATTCTCCATGATTGACAGGAGCCTGCTCAGCACCCGTCACTCCGCCACAGATGTCAAACTGTCCAGCTCCGTGCCTACAATAGAGCTTGCCTTCCTCACCAGTTTGTCCAGGTGTGAGGCGTCCCTCTTCCTTATGCTGCCTCCCCAGCACATCACTGCATAGAAGAGGGCGCTCGCCACAACCGTCTGATAGAACATCTGCAGCATCTTATTGCAGATGTTGAAAGATGCCAGCCTTCTAAGGAAGTATAGTCGGCTCTGTCCTCTCTTACACAGAGCATCAGTATTGGCAGTCCAGTCCAATTTATCATCCAGTTGCACTCTCAGGTATTTATAGGTCTGCACTCTCTGCACACAGTCACCTCTGATAATCACTGGGTCCGTGAGGGGCCTGGGCCTCCTAAAATCCACCACCAGCTCTTTGGTTTTGCTGGTGTTCAGTTGTAGGTTGTTTGAGTCGCACCATTTAACAAAGTCCTTGATTAGGTTCCTATACTCCTCCTCCTGCCCACTCCTGATGCAGGGCGCTGTATGCGTCCTTAACGTTTGCATACAGTAGGTCAATAATCCTATTTCCCCGAGTGTTACAATCCACATACTGGGAGAAGGCAGGTAATATTTTGTCCAGCGTTGCATGGTTAAAATCTCCAGAGATTAGCAGAAGCGCCTTGGGGTGCTGTGTTTGTAGTTTGGGAACAGCAGAGTGGATGATGTCACCCGCTATCTCCACGTCCGCACGAGGAGGGATGTAAACAATAACAACAATGACGTGTCCAAACTCTCTGGGCAAGTAATAGGAATGCAGACTTATGGCCAACAGTTCAATGTCCCTGCAGCAAGTGGAGATTTTGACATTTACATGTCCAGGGTTGCACCACCTTGTGTTCACAAAGAGAGCGAGTCCTCCTCCTTTCCACTTCCCGCAGGTATTTGCGTCTCTGTTCGCTCTAAACTGGGTAGCTCCATGTTAGCATCTGGGATGCTAGCTGTTAGCCACATTTCACAAAAACACACCATACTGCATTGTCTGTAGGTCCTGACATTTTTCACAAGCGCAGCCAGTTCATCAATCTTATTTGGTAGTGAGTTCACATTTCCCAGGATCACAGAAGGCAACAAAGGCTTGTAACGCCACTTCCTCGCTAGCCGCTTAGCCTTTAGCTTAGCGCCGGCTCTGCTGCCACAATACGGCCTTCTTACCTCGTCAGGTAAATATGGAACCACACCGGCACAGGCTTTTGTTCTTAGCGCTAGAAGTTGACTACTTGAATAGACTTGTCTCGGCATGTAAAAAATCCATGTCCAAGTAGTAAAAAGTGTCCAGGAAACAAGTTCACATAAAAGAAAGTGGTAGGAGTGATTAGAGAGATAGAGAAAAAGGTAGAAAGAAAAAGAAGATAAAGTCCTACACAGAGCTGCTGGAAACCAGGCTGCCACTCACGGCGGCGCCTAACTAAGAATGCACATCTACATCCATTCATACTCCATCAGTCATTAATGTAGTGTACAAATCTTTGAGATAGGAGAGGAAACTGGAATTCCAGGAGGAAACCCTAATGGACATTGGAAGAACATGCAAACTTTGCTCAGAAAGTGACATGAGCAAGAATCTGCACAATTGTGACATCAAAAAATGTTCCTGCTGAAAAAATTGAATTGTGATTATTTTTATTTCAGAAAATTGTTTTCTCTGATTGTGACATTAACTTACTAACAGAAAAACTATGTAATTCTAATGAAACATACTTCCTGGCTAGCTGAGGGTATAGGCTATAAGGAGTTATCAGTTTATTCCTCGATCCAACAAACCCTGTGGACAACGGTGGCCATTAGAAATGTTTACCATTTAAATGATGGTTACATGTTTAGTGTTTGCCTAAATAAGTTCCTATGGCAGAGCCATTTTAAAACATGCACCCTCTCAGTATGGAACATCTCAAATCAGCTAAGCATGTCACTTAATCCAGTCATTAGTGTGGCCATGTTCCAAATCAATTCATATAACCACAGGTTCATTGTTGACAAATCTATAAATTATATAAACTCTGGGTGGACTGGGAGAAACAGTAGTGCCCTGCTTAGTGCTACTGAGCGCCAGCTCAAGAATCCAGCAACTGGGTCTCAGCCCAGTCTCCACCTAATGGGAATTTGGGTATTAGGTGTTTTATTTTTCTTTTTTTGCAAAATCTAGAAGTGTGAAAAACTAAGCTTAACTGGTGACTCTAAATTCAGTGTAACAGTGAATTTGCTTTGCAATGGCCTGGTGTCTTTGTGACCCAGAAATGGACAAGTGAGTTGAAAATGGAACCACTGATGTTCTTTTCTTTATTTTCGATTGTTATCTTATACACTCATCATTTTAAATGAATTCTGAAAGAATAGGAGCTGCTTACATTTAGAGCTGAATCCGTGAAATACTGTGAAACTTATACACATTCTGACTAGACTTATTTTAGAAGAGTCTGTGAGATTGAAACTGTGATGCACTGTAATAGAAAAATGGAACTATTAATTTAGATGGATTAGCTTGTAATAGTTTTAAAATATGTAATCAAGTGGAATACCTTTGAATTTTATTAAATCACCTCATGCTGAGTAGTTATAAAAGTTCATGTCTGCAACTGACAGATTTATAGTAGTGCATGTTTAACTGGATGTACTTTCTTTTTTGCTTGTTTGCATTTTTTACTTTAGTTTTATTAGCTTCATATGTCTTAAGTTCCCAATGTCAAAAAAAGCCTGCACATAAGTCAAGACAATAACTTTAAATACATTCTGGTAGAAAATATCATGAGCAATAAATGAAATGCTGAAAAAGAGAAAGCTACCAGAAACCATTCATCAAAAGGGTCTCAAACTAATAGCACTATCAACCACCACTGAGCAGGATCATAGAAAATAATCAAGTACATGCTAAAAATTAATATAATTTATAAGATTAAAATAGTGCATTTTCCCAGAAAGAGAAAAAAACAATTAGTTTTCACACTTTTGGCTAGGTTCTGTATTGCACTAAAACAAGCATAAAGAGATATAGTGTACAGAAATGCAGAGCAGTAGAAAAGACATGAAATATCTCAATACTCACCCCCCAGAGATAGAATTCCTGGTGAAAGACTTTTTCCTGGTCAAATTGGATGTGAACAGCTAGCTAAAAAACAAAAAAGTGTAGAAAGATGCTTTAATCACAAGACTGTCTAAGGTGATGGCAGATTTCAAACAGGCTTAACTAAATATATGTCATATGTGGCAGACGGCCAGGTCTCATGCCCGGCTGGGACGCCTGGAGGGACTGGGAGAGGAACAATACCTCCCCTGGACCGCAGGAGGGCCACCGTCAGGGGGGCCCGAACAGTTGTGGAGCCCTGGAAGCCGGCACTTCCGCCACACCCGGAAGTGCTGGGGGGAAGGAATTCCAGGGACGCCCGGAGTGCTTCTGGGTGCTTATGCGGCACTTCTGCCACACCAGGAAGTGCCGCTGGAAGTTCATCGGAGAGCACCTGGAGCACGTCCGGGTGATTATAAAAGAGGCCGCCTCCCTCGAGTGAGAGAGCCGGAGTTGGGAGGAAGAAGGCAACGCTCAGGAGGAGAGGTGGAAAGGCGGCAGAAGCAGTCCAGAGACTTGAGGAGAAAAGGACTGACACAAGGGTGTTTGGTACAAGGCACTGTGTTGTGTGCGGACTTTTATTATTAATAAACGTGTGTGTTTCGGGACTTCCTGTGTCTGCTTGCTTGTGTCCGAGGCTACCTTCCACACATAGTATTAATGAGTTATGCATTAGCATAATTTTAAAGTACTTACTGAAGGCACAAGAATAAGTCCCTGACAGGCAAAAAAAAATGGCATGCAATTAATACAATTCAATATATTACTTCTCCATGCCTAGATAACGTGTAAGCAGTGTTACATAGTTGCTATAGAACTGGACTTGAAAACCCTAAGACCCTGCCTCTTGCTCACTGTTCAACCCCAGGGAAGTCATCTACCTGTCTGTGCTTGATTGATAAGAAAGGCACTTAAATCATTTTACAATATCTTGGTAACTGGTGATGTAAGTGCCTTGAGATGGTGTTTACTATAGCAAACATCCATCCATCATCCAACCCTCTATATCCTAACTACAGAGTCACGGGGGTCTGCTGGAGCCAATCCCAGCCAACACAGGGCACAAGGCAGGAAACAAACCCCAGGCAGGTTGCCAGCTCACCGCAGGGCACACACACACACACACACACGCGTACACACCAAGCACACACTAGGGACAATTTAGAATCGCCAATGCACCTAACCTGCATGTCTTTGGACTGTGGGAGGAAACCGGAGTACCCAGAGGAAACCCACGCAGACAAGGGGAGAACATGCAAACTCCACACAGGGAGGACCCGGGAAGTGAACCCAGGTCTCCTAACTGTGAGGCACCAGCGCTACCCACTGCGCCACCGTGCCACCCTATAGCAAACATGTTACATAACAAAAGGTTGGTTATTTGTATACCTATGAACATTGCAAAAACTGGTAATGTACGTAATAAATATGCTTCTTATATTCACCCTGAAAGGCATTCTTGCAATTGTAAAATACTTGACTGATGTGTGTATTTATTCATCCATCCTCCTATTTTCTAACCTACTTACCTAGTTCAAGTTTGACATCTACTCTAGCATCACTGAGTGCAAGGTGGGAACTAACCAATGGGTAGGGTGCCTGTCCATCATAGGTTACATGTATGCACACACTCACACATACTTATACTAGGTCAATTAACCTAACATGCATGTCTCTGTGTATGGAAACAAAATCAGAATACCTGGGGAAGAACCCACAGAGACACTGGAATACAATTTGGATGGAGCAGAACTCTTTAAAATTAAATTGCAACAAAACTCAGCTCCTACAAATTGGCAATAAAATGCAGTTTACGAAAATGAGTCGCTTGTCACTCACTCTTGACGATGATCTCATCAGACCTTCATCTGATGAAAGGAATCCTGGTGTCATTTTTGATTCCTCCCTTTCTTATTCTGTCCACATAAACCACATTAAGAAACTTTCCTACTTTCACCTCTGTAAAATATCACGTTTGCTCATTCCTCTCCTTTTCTAATGCTGAGAAACTTGTCCATGCTTTTATCACATCTTGCATCAATTAATGTTACTCCCTAATGGCAGGTGCCATTTCTAATCTTATATCACAGGTCCAGTTGATTCAAAACTCTGCTGCAAGAGTCTTAACACAAACCAGCAACAGCAAGCACATCCCAACCATTCTGCTTCGCCTCCACCAGCTCCCTGTGTCTTACACAATTGAATATAAAATTCTGTTATTAACGTACAAAGCTTTAAATAGCCTTGCACCAGACTATATCAGTGGCCTTCTCCTTCACTATGTTCCTGTTCGCCCACTAAGGTCCTCTGATTCTGGCAATCTTGTTGTGCCCCACACTAACCTGCATTCTTATATAGCAGCCAGACTTTGGAATGACATCCCAAAATTAATTAAATCAGCCGACTCCATTCATTCTTTTAAAAAAACAGCTTAAAACTGTTCAGGGAGGCTTTTAACTTAATCTGACATCCTGATCTTTTTTTCAGTTTACCTCTCTGTCCAGATGTTCAGTATAAGTGTGTGTGTTATATCATTGATGATGTTACTTGCTAGGCTTTTCTTAGTACTGCATTTAGTATTTTACTCTGGTTTATTGTCTTTTATTCTATTTAATGATTTGTATATCCTGTATCTGTGTTTTGGAAACATTTGCTTCCAATGTTACATATACCTGTGGTTGCTTTCTGAAGCGCCTTGATCATGGGAAAGGTGCTATATAAAAATGTATTATTATTATTAGTATTAGTATTATTAACAATGCAGAAAGTCTAGACATATGGCAAATGGGTGCAGAATTCAGGTCCATGACTCTGGAGCTGTTTAGTTTTAGTGCAAACAACTCCATCCATTTATGTAGCTGTTTCATTCTAAAATCCACTTAAATCTAATTTGGGTTATAGGGAGTCAGAGTCTATCCTGGCAGCACTGTGTGCAAGACAGTAAATAGCCCTGGATGGTCCATTGTAGAACACACACACACCCATATGGTTCAATTTTAGAATCACTTAATGTGTACATCTTTCAGGATGTGGGAGGTGAACTGGAATACACAGAGGAAACTTCAGGCATAAAAATTTCAAGCAGACAACATCCTGGCAGTAGATTAAACCTCAGCAGAATGGATCTATCTGAAGATAACAACAATACCCTCTGTACCGGTCTCTGTGTTGCCATATGTATGTAAAATAGTTCAAGATACCTCTAGATGTGAATTTTTTGTTAGTCTATATAGTATCTAAGAGACAACATGCACTCAGAAGATTGGTGGATCCTATGACGTGTCATTACTTTAAAGTCAATCATATTGATACAATGTAAGACACAGAACACTGCGGTGGGTTAGCACCCTGCCCGGGATTGGTTCCCTACCTTGTGCCCTGTGTTGGCTGGGATTGGCTCCAGCAGACCCCCGTGACCCTGTGTTCAGATTCAGCGGGTTGGAAAATGGATGGATGGAAGATACAGAACAACTGTTGGTGGCTCTTCACCAGTTGCTATTAGGCCACTAGAAAGCACTAAGTTCACTTGAAATGGTTTGTGGTATGTTTTGGATGGTATTTATGGTATTGAGACCTTCTGGTTTACTTCCTTGGTATGGGCACCTGTAGTTCTTCAGAACATTGAACGTCTTCATTTTATATTTATTTCTTTATTAAAGATCACAAAAGGTGCACACAAGCAAGAAGCAGCTGTTAAGGGAGCTGTTATCCACACATTCAAGATGATGATGCAGTTTGTGTGTTTATTTTTTTTTCCCCAAGATGGAGCTGTGTTCAATAAAAGAATAACAGCTTAGGAAGTAAATTGTCAAGAATGAATGGAATGTTAATTTTAAGCCTTTCAGGTTTCTTTCTAAATAGATTCTGAACATTCTCCTTTGGCTTTCCCCTGGGTATTCCATTCTCCTTTCAGTAAGCTGAGACATGTTTCTAAACTGCTGTTACACTCTATTGTTTGTATGTATGTGAGTGTTCTCTGTGATGAACTGGTATCCCTTCAAAGACTGGATCCTGTCTTGGGATGATTGATGGCAGAATCAATAATAGCTTGACCAGCAAAACCTGGCAGTAAATGGTGAATTGATGGATGCTGTAAATTGTATTATTGTTGTACCAATGTGGTTTTACTTAAATTTGTTAATTGGTTATTTGAATTTCCTCCTAGGCTGCCTGTGGTCTGATTAAAATTTCATGTTTTATGTCTAAATTGTTCAAGAAAATAAAAGTACTCAAATAACAATAACAAAGCTTATTAAAGAAAAAAATGTTTATTATCTTAAGTGAATGTCTTAGAAAAGAATGACATACACACAATCTATGAAGTGTATTTTGAGATTACAACCTAAGAACAGAAACCAGCTAAAGAAGACATCTATGTAAGTAAGAAAACAGTCACAGAATGTGATACCCTTTAATGAAAAATAAATGGTTATAATGGAGCCACAAGTTATACAGTAGTGTACACACTGGACCTGTACCAAAAATACCTATTTACACAAAATATATGGCATAATATTTGTGACTACAGCTCCATCACACCTAGAAATCATGGTGGAATTACATAGCCAATTTTCAAGTAGATCTCAAGGAAGTAGAAGACTTGGCTGGCTCAGCTACATAGTGTCATGTGGACAAATAAATGGCTGCGGCTTGTACTGGTATGCTGGACTACAGCTTCATTCTTCTTCAGTCATTAAAATTGCTTTCAATAAGCAAAAATAAAGATAAGATCGAAAAATACAAGACGAGATCTACTCACCCCTGTCCGGTTTGCCTCAATGTAAGAAAGGTCTGGTATTGTGTTTTTGGCATACACTGTGATCACCACCTGACAGGCTGTCTGATGCCAGTCATGACGACAAGATACCATCTTCTTATCCTAATGAAGAGAAACATTTCATTTTCATAATTTAAATATGCATGTAGCAACATAAGTGCTACTAAGTGTTCTGAGTGGGGAAGGGTGAATTTATAAAACAGCATAATATTGTCAAACCTGCATAATCGGAGTGGTGGCTCTGAGGCTAGGGATCTGTACTGGCAATCGGAAGGTTGCCGGTTTGAATCCCGTAAATGCCAATAGGGACTCCGCTCTGTTGGGCCCTTGAGCTAGGCCCTTAACCTGCAATTGCTGAGTGCTTTGAGTAGTGAGAAAAAGCGCTATATAAATGCAAAGAATTATTATTATTATTATTATACAGCTCAGGATCACAGGGTCCTGAAATATATCACAGCTGCCCAGGGATCATGGTTGGAAATCAGCCCTGAAGAAAGCCTACTCACATACACAAACCCAAGCAGTGGTCAATGTAAATAAAAACAGACAGTTTTTCAATCTTTTAATAGTGAGAAGTACTCCTTCATGTGAAAACTTTGAGGAAAACACAGTGGGAAATGATGCAACTATTTTTGTTTAAAAGCTAGGGAAGAACAGATCAGTGACGTCACTGGTCTAGTATTGAGCTGGTGGAAGACCTCTCAGGAATCAATGCAGTAGTTAAGGGACCTGCTGGCCTGGCACAGCATAGCTCATGCCACCTCATTGATTTGTGGAATTTTGAGTTCTTCCAGCAGCTCAATAGTAGATCAGTTTACTCTTTTCTGTTAATTAATATGAAAATGGCTGCATCATTTCAAATGATAGAAAAATGTGACTGTTCCCCTTTAAAATTTCCAAACAACTTCATCTGCATGTGGGAGTACCCAGAGTAAAAACAATACAGACATGGAGAGAAAATCCACACATACTACACACAAAAAAAAATGGGTATGTGATTCAAGCACTGGATCCATGAAGGGTCAAATTTGTCTCTGAAAACACAATTATACAATGTTGCTCAGTATCCTAATGTAACAGATATACTGTCAGTATTCTCTACACGACAGTTTTTTTGTCTCTTGGGGGCCCATGATTACACGATCAATTTTTCATTGTATTTTTTTTTGGGGGGGGGGGGGGGTTTGGTTTAGTTCCTGGAGGTGTGCAAACAAGTATTTTTTTTTATCTGATTCACGCCACACAGATGGAAAATCCTAAGTAAACATGTACCTTTTTTGCGACCCATAAATGTTTTGCAGTGCCACAGCCTTTCTGGTCTAGGAATGCATTAAAGTCTGTGGTTTTAATGCAACAACAGCTCCAGTATTTGTATCTAAAAAGAAAGAAAGTCCAGAAAAAAAATTAGGTCCAGTAGTACAGTACCAGGGAAACACTCTTAATTTACTGTCATTTGTTCATGTGGCACTGTAGTTCTACAGCTAGCGTTGCTATTTCACAGCACCTTCTTGATTGTCTGCTGGGCTGGCCTTGAGTCTGCATGTTGTCTCTGTTTCCTCATGGGATACTTCCTCATAGTCCAAGGTCAAACTATCAGATTTATGTGCAGCTCTAAAATGCTTTAGTGTTTGTGTAGGTGTGCTGTATGACTGGCTGAGGTGATTCAGAGTTTGCACCCATAGATGGCAGCATATGCTGTATGTTTTGTGATCAGCTTTTTTTTTTTAGTCATAGTAAACAATAATACTAAAAAGAAGTAAATGTTTCTAGTACAAATGTAGATTATAAATCAAGTAGAAAGTTATAGTACATAACTACCAAGGTATTTAAGCTCCCCTTCTGTACTCTCCCCTCACCCTGTACTTCAAAAATATAACAAGATGTTGTACTGATGTAGCTTAAAAAAAGACTATTCAGTTTCTCTCCTAGTATCTTTATGGCTGACTGCCCCCCATTTTGAGTTATAACAGGCATGTCACTAATCCAGGCTAAAGATGTCTCCAAGTTAGGTCAACTGTAGCACCAGGTGTACTAGGGCTAGTTGGTGTAGAGACTTCTCTTATGAGGCTACCAGTTTTGTAGCAGTATCACCCAGCCAAAGAGGTGCTATCTCTGGAGAGGATTGGTAGATAAGGCAGAAGTGTCGAAAAGCATAAAAATGTGTGGGCTATGAGTCAAACTGCAGTTAATAATATCTGGCAGAAGAAAGGAAACATCCACCCAAAAGGAAAATATCAGAGGGCTATGCCAAAATATGTGCATAAACATCAACAGTTGCCCCAAAGAACACAAATAGCACGAAGAGTCTGGAAAATGTGCCGTAATTAATTGTTTCCATAGTGTGAGATACAGCCTATCTAACTATTTATAATATGTGAATGGATAAATCATTTTTTGAATATAGGTGAACATTATTAAATATGATATTCTTATTGCTTTCAGAATTAAGGTCACAATGTCAAATTTGGGAAATGTTCAAATTCTTACAGTGTGATTTAAAAATATTGAAAAAGAAAAACACAAAACAAGAAATGGACAGGCGACAAAAAGTCAAGTGTGACCCTTTATGTTCTTCAGACAGATAATAGCAGAAGGAATATGATAAAAGTGGTGGAAACAACATTCCATAAATGTATTATGTAAATGTTTAATTTACTGGAATGTGTCCACCCCACGGTGGCGCAGTGGTAGCGCTGCTGCCTTGCAGTAAGGAGACCTGGGTTCGCTTCCCGGGTCCTCCCTGTGTGGAGTTTGCATGTTCTCCCCGTGTCTGCGTGGGTTTCCTCCGGGTGCTCTGGTTTCCTCCCACAGTCCAAAGACATGCAGGTTAGGTGCATTGGTGATTCTACATTGTCCCTAGTGTGTGCTTGGTGTGTGTGTGCCCTGCAGTGGGCCAGCTCCCTGCTCAGGGTTTGTTTCCTGCCTTACGCCCTGTGTTGGCTGGGATTGCCTCCCGTGACCCTGTGTTAGGATATAGCAGTTTGGATAATGGATGGATGGATGTGTCCATCCCAGCACAATCTTCAAAGAGGTCTTCCAGCATATGGCTTCTTGCTATTTCACCCGGTTGACTTCCTTATTAAGTTTATGTCTTTATATATTGGAATGGAAGTATGCCACTTAAATTTGCATCTTGTTCTTCTTTCTGTAATTTGTCAGATCTGAAGAGCATATACTGTAATACAACTGGCCCAACTGGAATTCTGTGACATTTAGAGTTCACAAAAACAGCTTTAAAAATTGACAAGTTGAAGTCAACGATGACTCCAGTACAATCCAGGAGTGAGTGATAGCATCACACCAAAGCTCTAAGTCAGGCATAGCCAAACCAATCCCTTTCCTGGGGGCCTGTAAGCAAGAAATGTTTTACTAGAGGATTCTTATTGTTCTAAATGATCTTTGGCAGCAAGGACTGACAGATGTCCAGGTACTAACAGAATAGGGGAAGAGAGATCATCAAACCAACAAAATTAAATCAGCAAACAGCATTTATTTTATGCTCTCCTTTTTGTGTCCCTAAACAAGAAAATGGATAAATGTACAAATTGTCCATTCTTATTACTAAAGTGTATTTATTCAACCACATATTTGTTAAATATAATCTAATTTAATCTACTTTCCAGAATTTTGCATTGAGAGCTGAATTAATTAACTCTTTTTCCAATCCCATTAATTCCAATAAACTTTTGTAGGAGACCCAAACCAGTTTAGGGTACAACATTAGAGCCCAGTCTGTAAGGAATGTCAGTGCAGTGCAAGACGTATTCGTTGACACAACTACATTCACCAACAAAGTGCCAATTTAGAACCCCCAACCCATCTAAACTATATGCCTTTGCCATGTGGGAAGGCACTTCTTCTTGGAAACAGTTAAGAATGACATCACTAGAGCATAAGTGGTTATGAAGCATGCAGGGCTGAATCAGAACACAGAGAACAATAGTTTCAAGTTAACCCATTCTGACATAAGCACCATATGTCAGGAAGGTCCAAACTCCCCTTCAAGTAGCTCTAACTTCATAATGACTTTGCATTGTCAGAGGTGGTGGGGGTGGCGCAATGGCACATTGGTTAGTACTGCTGTTTCAGAGCTACAAATTCATGATCATCTTAGTTTAATTAATAACTCTAAATTGGTCTGGTATCAGTGAGTGTAGGTGTGTGAATGTGTTTGCTTTGTAGTGGATTGGCAGTTATTCTAGATTTGGTTTCTATCTTAAGATCAATGGTTATAAATATTATTGCTTATTTTTTTTTAATTATGTTGATATTACTATATTTTTGTACAACTGACTTCATTACTCCAAGTCCTAATCACCCAATTTTATTCACCTGCGTGTCTGTGTGACACAAAATTTAGTTTATTGTGTAAATAGTGGAATATAAGCCTTGCTGGCAGAAACTGTCAAATTCTTCAGTAGTAATGCAAAGAGCTGTTCCCAGAGTTTTATGTTATTAAAACAAGAGTAGCTTTACAAAACTGTTTGTATGTGATATACATACCCTTCATGGAAGACAGGGGATCCTGGATGATAGATACATATTTCAGCATCTGTCTCTGGACCATTGTACTTCTAAAGGGATCAAGTAAGAAGTAATATTACATACAGCTGTGAAGTAGAAATCAGGTACATAATAATAACAAAGCAATATAGTTACAGAGTTAACCTACTATATGTCTTACCATCAGCATTTGTGCAAATTAGCAGCCTTCAGCTTTAAAATTTAGGTGACTGGATAAAGGTAAATCTAGGCTGTAACCATTTTCTTTTAATACCCTGAACCTCAAGAGATAAGCAGAATATGCACAAATCTTTCAAGAACTAGGACAGCACTTCTTCATGCAAAGGGTCACGGGAGTCTGAAACATATTATATAGTCCTCTAGTTGAAGTGGAACCTTAACAACTTTTAAAGAGTATAGAGATTATAGACTGAGACAACTTAAAGCTTAGGTCCAAACTGTTTCTCTCTCTCATTTGCCTGAGTTATTATTTTCTTATGTACACTATGTGAAATAAGCCTTTACATAAAAATAAAATAACTCAAATACAGTAGAGCAGAATATAAAATATAATTTTATTCATATTATCACAGCATCAATTTCACATTAAATAGATAACACTTTAAACAAATTTCAAGTTACTCTGTAAATTTTATTTATTTAAAATGTTTTTCTTATTAGTATTATTATTTCAGTAGCAAATTTTACTAGTATCTGTTATATCTTTATGTATGCAGTACATTTTAATCTAATTGTTATTGTGTTTTTGTAGATCACTTTGTACTGCAATTAATGTGTAAAATACACAATGTGAGTACCACATTATAGGCAGAAAATAAGCAGTGACTAAAGCAAAATACCATTATAGCATGTCAATTTTAGTGAAATAATAAAACACTGCATCTATAAAAAAGTATTCACTCTTGTTTTATATATGTGTTTTTAGGACTTTTTGCAATCGATCAACAAAAAATGTCTGTGAAATATAAATGTTAAAACAAAATTCTGCTTTTTCCTCTCCTTTAATTATAAGTAAAAAGAAGCTGATTGATACCACCTGCACCACCAGTCATTATTTGTTGGAGGTAGCTTAGTTTACATGAGTCTTTTAAGAGAGGTCTCAACCAGCTTTGTGCATTCTGGCTTTCAAAATTACAGGAGCTCATGTTAAATGAGGAACATATGTGAAAAGGAATTTTCAAATCTTGATGTATAGTTTCTATGGAAATGAGATCAAGGCTTTGATTGTGCCAGAACATTTAGCCTTTTTTGTTTTCAAGCCACTCAAGTATGGCTCTGACTTTGTGGTTTGAGTAATTGTCCTCCTGATAGATCTGCTTTATAGTAGGGATGGTGTTCTCTGGATGATATGTAGTGTTACACATACACAAAACATAGCACACTCTACTGGCTGCACCAGGTAGCAGCATTTTAAAGGAGGAATCAGAAGATGGATCTTAATTATAATAACAATCCAAGGTTCTAATTGGGCTGGGCAGTAATTAAAACGCAAAGGCCAAAAAATCACAGAAACACAAGGAGAGAGTCAATAAACCAGAATATTTCATGTAGCCTAAGCCAAAATGCAAGACATAAATCAAAGGCAAAGAACAGAAAAGAAGTTGTAACCAGAGACATCTTCACAATAATATGGTGAGGGTTTTTCTTTTTTTTTCTTTTTGATTTATCCACCAACTTGGAAAGTTATGGAGTGCATGACACTGACATTTAAACCATCATGGGAAAGATATCACATGAAACACACTCCCATTCCTAGCAACAGCCTGGCAACACTGCATCACAAATAGCAAACAATCGTGACACCTATAATGAAAACAAAATGGGACCGCAGGAAGTATTTCAAAAATAACATCTTCAGAAATGTTCTTAATGAATCAACCCTTCTGATCATTTAATTGTTTGACCTCTAAAACCCCCACAATGATATCACCATTATTTTTAGAGGCCATGAAAAGAAAAATATACTAAAAAGTCCAGAAAAATGACAGCAACAGGTCTACGAGCATCTTGTGTGAGTTTTTCAACTCAACTTTCAGTTTCAGTACATTATAGATGTAAATATGTTCAAATCTAGGCCTTATGCAGTTAAGACTGAACACAGGGACACAGCTGGAAATTTGTTAAGAGTAGATTTCTCGCAAACATTTGGAAGTTTTTCTTTACACAGAGAGTTATACACATATGGAAAAAGCTACCAAGTAGTGTACTTCAGTAGGACTTTAGGGACTCAACTTGATGTTATTTTGGAAGAGTTAAGTGGATAAGACTGGTGAGCTCTGTTAGGCTGAATGGCCTGTTCTCGTCTGGATTGTTCTAATGTTCTAAAAAGAGTGCTACCGAGAAATAAATTGAATTGAAGTGAATGTCGCCATTCTCAAACTTAGTAAACATTCAGGTAATCGTTATATGTAATGTCTGTCCCATCTCATCATTTGAAGAACTGTTACTATAGGCTTCTTGGTGGCCTCTTTAATGGGATCTCTTGCTCTACAAAGATTCATGGTTGTCCTCTGTTTTACTATTTTATTTAAAATAGACTAGGGGGCCCTGTCCTCTACTCGCTTTGCTCACCAACCCCCATACGGGCCCTACACACTAGTCATTTCCCAGATCTGCCGCTTGTGACGAATCATACTGTGCTTTTGAATAAACACGAATATCAACTGTTTTTGATATCTCCGTCTTTTGAAACTATTATCGCTGAAAATTCGTCACATGTTGCTTTATTATATATGCAAGCGTGATCTTTCGGATTCATATAGAAATCCAAGAAAACTTCTTTGTCCGTGTTTTTCAGATAAATTTCATGTAAAGTGCGAAACTTTTGGGTGTATGGATTTGTATCCATTATTGGCTGTAGAACTTCTAATACGTCTGATCGTTTAACTCTATTAATTCTATGTTGCATCGCTTTTCCGTGATCATAAATATAAATCTGACTGAATTGTGGTTTCTTTGAAATTAAACTTGTAGTAGCTTTAATTGTTGTGGGACCACAGATTCTCATAGTGTATGGTCCTGAATCATGTAAATCTACGTTTTGAGCATTGAATAATGCGAACGCAAACAGATAATTGTAGATTCGGATATTTTGCCTGTAGTGTTTGTGGATTTCACTTTCACCAAATAACAAATCTTTTATTTCTCGTACATACGCTTCTTCATTGGGAAGAAACACTACTTTTCCCTGATGGCAACATGAATTAGACAATCTACAAGTCTCCGACTTAAACTTTAAAGCTGTACAATATCTACATACTTCTGTCATCTCATCTATGTCCATATATTCAATCTCTTTTGCTGTTCCGTTATTTCACAGAGTAATCATTTCCGTTTGTTAGCACTAATGAGATCTTTACTATCAGTTTTTTGAGACTTTCGAATTTTAGTACTTTCATTATCTCTAACCTGCTTTGCATGTGTATCACACCAACGTGCCTCTTTATGATGTTCTACTTTGTCTTCTACTCTTTGTCTTTTATTTCCTCCCCCACAAAAAATTTATCAGAGCTGAGAGCACAGGAACTGTGTCTAACAATAGCATTCACACGAATGAGAGGTGAGTGGACCGTGGGCATGGTTAAATCTCTTGGCACAAAGTCTTGTCTCGCAGGACTTGAAATTACCTTTCTGAAAAAGTCTGGTCTCGTCCCAGGATGTTTTTTATATAATAGTGAGACATTTCTATGCTTTTTAGTGGCTTGGAAAATGTGTTATATTCTTTACCTGAAGCTTTCAATCGCCTGACACCTAATGTAGATTAATTACCTCTTACTATAAACAGTGTAGCTTTTGTTGCCCTTGTCAACTGTGAAACTTCCAAGTGATAATTCCAGTATATTTAAACTGATCTCATGTGAAACACCTTTATCATACAGAGGTGGACAATATACAACCCACTTTGTGACTACAAAAGCCAACTGCATACACTATTGCCCATTTAGGGGTGTTTTATAGTAAAGAGTTTTAAAATAAAATAATTGCTTTCACAGGTTTGTTATCCAACACTGGGAAAAAGTGAGTTCACAAAACAATAAAGAAATAAATGATTTATTTTCATTTTGGCCTTTTTGCTTTAGTGATGATGAACATCAAAAAAGTAAGATTCCTTAAAAAACAAATAGTATAGAATTAAGTCTAAGAGGGTGAATAATATTTACAGGCACTGTGGCCTATTTAACCTTAATAATGTGACGGTAAGGTTATAATTACGTGGGTTTTGATTGATTTTACGATTAGTTTAATGACTGGTTTTACATACCTGACTGACTGATTAGTGAAATGGTGGTGGTGGACTGTATCATTAATTAACTTATTACTTTGACACATGATAATACTGTATGTGGTTTACTTAAAAATATTGTATTAGTTGTTAGGATTTTTGGTGGAGCTTCTGAGCTGATTAACTGTGTGAATGCATTACTTCAACATTTGCTTAATGAGAAGATTATTTTGCTAGATCTATTTCATTTCCAGCTTGCTAGTTATATGGCTTGTTAGTTGTATGTGGGGATATTTGGTTATCGTTTTAGATGTCCCACATTCAGTTTCAGTTCAGTTCAGTTTACTTTCTATAGTAGTCTTCACTGAGTGTAGGTGCAGAGCATTGTGACAAGTTCACAGGCTTCACAGACTTTGCAAATTGCTAAGTACATAATGAGTACACATAAATACACAGATTTGTTTAAGCAGACAGGAAAACAAAGTAGTTTAAAAGTAATTAATATAAATCGAGCCCAGCAATATTTTTCCATTATTGAACTACATGCATTGAAATATGGCTAGATGATAATGGAGGAGAGGAAAACAAAAATTTAACACTCAGCAGTTTCTCTGGGGAAAATAATCCTCTGTGGAATCCATGGTCAGTTTTAACAGAAAAAGTCAGACACAGTCACAGTTCTGGACACCTAACTGACAACCCAGGCATTCAAAAGTAAAGTCTATACTGGGCCATCTAATATAATATAGATTCTGTCCATCTGCTGATTCCAAGTCTTCCAGTATCTCAGGTGTCCTCCCATGGGCAAGGAAACAGATTTTTCCTGACCTTGAACATTGTTCTGTCTATTTTAAAAAAGTGAGTTTTGATGTTTCTCATTTTGATTGTTCTTTGCATTTTTGACACAGAAAGGCTACTGAAACCCAGACACTTAAAAAACTAGTAGTTAATACTGTTGGTATTCTAACAACACTAAAAGAATTATTTTAGGACAGATGATTATTTTCATTGTGAAAAATAAATAATGAAATCATCCATAAACATTTAACACTTAATTCCATACAGTTCCAAGATAGTTGTGGCTGTCATTGCAGCAACAAAATTTCAAGTTATGTTACTTCTGCACTCACCGCTTTGCACCCTGTGTTTTTACATTTTGTACCATACACAACAGCTTCAGTCTCTACAAAATAAAAAAAGAGTATAATTAATCATAAGGCAAGTCTAAACAAATATCCTCTAATTGCACCTGGAGTTTAAAAAAAATTAATAAACACTTAAAAAACACTTTGTGAAATATCTGGTATTATAAGGCAGAGGAATTGTGATCTAAAATATTCAGGGTATATGCCCACTAGTGTCAGCAGTGGCTATTAGAGAAGAAGAGCCACATTGTGTATATTAAGGGACTGAGATGGACAGTTATGGGAATGACTGGCTTAAGAGACAGTGATAACATACTTACAAATGGCAATATATGTACAGTATATCAACTGAAAAAAATTAACTAATTAATCACATAACCGTATGTAATTAATCGTGATTAATCAAATCTAACATTAAAACATGTAATTATAAAATGAATACATAAATCATGAAGTAAATACACAGTCAGTCAGTCATTTTCCAACCCACTATATCCTAACACTGGGTCACGGAGGTCTGCTGGAGCCAATCCCAGCCAGCACAGGGCGCCAGCCCACTGCAGGGCAGTAAATACACACTGAATCACAAATTTAAGAATCAACACAAAGGAATTAAAAACAGATTAATGGCACAGTTTAAACTTAAACAATGACATTAAACCTGAACTGTAAACAAAATACTACTTGAGCAAGTACAGCCTGAATTTGAATGCCTTCCTAAATAAATTCTTAAATGGGCATACATTAAAAAAAACCCATGTTAAAACTCTAAGTACTATCCTCAATTATTCATCACCATCAACAGCTTGATAATTATACTCTACACAAGTGTTTTTCAACTAGTGCACTGGGGAAATAACAGTATAGTGCCCCTAGGTCCTGACCTGAAAAAGAAACACTCCTCAGGTGGTCGAGAGCTGTCCGAGGAGGATGAGACTACTTGGAGAAGCTGACAATAAAGCAGCTCTGTGATTGCCTTAACTTTAATCGCACTCAGACTCGTCTAACCCCTCTATATTGTCTTCCACTTCAGTGTTACAGTACAGAAGCATGCCACTCTTTCACTGTCGCTCCCTTCTACTCACTCATCCACACCCATGCCAGATCCACCCCATGTGACTCAAGCACTCCATCACCAACGCCGAGCAAAAGCACTTCCACTTTAGCACCTTCCACACTCGCACTCCTTCCACTCCTTCCAGGGGCCTTGCCTGTTTGGGACGCCCTTCTGATGGAAGGACCAGGGGAGAAGACACGTCCACAACAATACCTCCCCCAGAACACGAGAGGGCAACCTCCTAGATTGCATCGGGGCCTGTACAGCCCAGAGCCACACTCGGAAGTGCTGCCAGAAGAAGATCAGAGTGTACCTGGAGCACTTCCGGGTGCACTATAAAGATGGCCACCTCATTCCGTTCAAGGAGCCAGAGTCAGGAGGTCGAGGACAATGTTTGCTGCGAGAGGAGTGGAGGCAGCAGAGAAGAGAAGAGAGAAAGAGACAAAGAAAAGGCAGAAAGATAGAAGGGAATGAGCAGTATTTTTGTGCAGGACAGTGTGTATTGTGTTCTGAAGTGGGGAGCAGGAAATAGAGCTCTGTGTTCTGCCTGTCTGTGTCTGGGTTTGCGGAGCTGTACTCTCCAACGCTTGCACAATATATATATATATACAGCCCCATTTCAGTCTTTGGAAAAAGCTCATACCAGTTTTAGAAGTGTCATTGTTTTCAGCCAGTTTCATCTTCTCGATGGCCTGTGCAAGAGACTGCATCACTCTGACAGAGAGTTTGGTTTTAGGTTCATCTGGACTGCAACACAAAGTAAAAAAGATATGTAAAAATATAGTGGACAGTGTAAAATATTCATTTTATGTACATTTACAAACAGTACTTATTGCTTTATGGAGAAAAATAACCAAACACAAGGCTTTCACTTTGTTTGTACTAATCCTTTACCACACTGCATAACCCATTCAGAGTTAAATACAAAATTCTCCTTGTGAGGAATAATTCAGTTTAAATAGGCATAGGTTAATATAACAAAAGAAACAAGTAAGAAAATCTATACATGGTATAACATTCAGGTGCATTTGAAGACTTGATGATCTGGTTTGAAGTTAGGAGCATTTTGAAATTTTGAAGTCACTTCAAAGAGTTTGTTATCACAGTTTTGCTTATTACATATTTTGCAATTTTTCAAAAATAAAAGTGATAATAGAATGCATTTACATGTATCAATAGTGTACATAAAATGTTGTGAATGCCATTTTACAAGATCATGTGGCTGAAATTGCTTTCTTTGACATCCGATTCAAACTCAAGTGATGAAAAGAGTCATGTGCTATTGAAAGTTGGTGGATGCAGAGGGTCGGTGGTACATGACATTTTTCAAAGAAGTACACAATGGATATTTTAAATCTGTGCTGAAGTCTCAATCTAAAATTGCTGCGTGCCTCTGAACATGATAGATAGTAGATCATTGTGTTACTTTGCTGATAAATTACAGTGTAAGAGAAATGCTGAATCATTATAATCTTCAGATCATGTAGCAATACGGTTGTTTTTAATGTCAAGGAAATACTGAGTATATTTAATCACTGTAGCATAAACATGTCACTGAGTCATCTTTCAGATATTTATACATGTGCTTAGTTGCTTTTTTTTACTTTTACATACATAAACATGATGACCCTTACCTGCTTCAAGTTCAAAGAGCAGGAGAAGTGAGCTGCTGTGACTGACAACACACAGCTACAGAGACAAGAGTGAGATGGGGCAGAGGCAGAAGCCAGGCTAGCATATAATGAGACCTTCCCCTGCACCCTAGTACCGTAAGGGACAGTACTTACTTTGTACAGTGATGAATAAATTAACAATGTTATTACTGCCATACTAAATAAAATAAAGAATTTGTTAGTGAATTGAAAAAAGAAACAGACATCTAACATCATACCTTTCATATATGGTAACACTTGGCCATTCAACTCCACCTACATTTGACTCAGCCCCATCCCATGTTCTGCAACAAAGTGTACTTGCTTCACTACACAACTGCAGGTGTTTCACTATTTTGCTCTCAGGAGTATTTGTCAAACGATTAAAAAAAATTAGTTGAAATAGCCTCTCTTAAGGTAAAATTGACACAGTAAACTAATTTGTAGCTGAAGTCGCACAGACTGTTTCTCTCTTTTAAGATAGACAAGTTCACCAATTTGCCAATAGATAGATAGATAGATAGATAGATAGATACTTTATTAATCCCAATGGGAAATTCACATTCTTCAGCAGCAGCATACTGATACAATAAATAATATTAAATTAAAGAATGATAATAATACAGGTGAAAAAAAACAGACAATAACTATGTATAATGTTAAATATTAACGTTTACCCCCCCTGGTGGAATTAAAGAGTCGCATAGTTTGGGGGAGGAACGATCTCCTCAATCTGTCTGTGGAGCAGGACAGTGACAGCAGTCTGTCGCTGAAGCTGCTCTTCTGTCTGGAGATGACATTATTTAGTGGATGCAGTGGATTCTCCATAATTGATAGGAGCCTGCTGAGCGCCCTTCGCTCTGCCACAGATGTTAAACTGTCCAGCTCCATGCCAACAATAGAGCCTGCCTTCCTCACCAGTTTGTCCAGGCGTGAGGCGTCTTTCCTCTTAATGCTGCCTCCCCAGCACACCACTGCGTAGAAGAGGGCGCTCGCCACAACTGTTTGATAGAACATCTGCAGCATCTTATTGCAGATGTTGAAGGAAGCCAGCCTTCTAAGGAAGTATAACCGGCTTTGTCCTTTCTTGCACAGCGCATCAGTATTGGCAGTCCAGTCTAATTTATCATCCAGCTGCACTCCCAGATATTTATAGGTCTGCACCATCTGCACACAGTCACCTTTGATGATCACTGGGTCTATGAGGGGTCTGGGCCTCCTAAAATCCACCACCAGCTCCTTGGTTTTGCTGGTGTTCAGGTGTAGGTGGTTTGAGTCGGACCATTTAACAAAGTCATTGATTAGGTCCCTATACTCCTCCTCCAGCCCATTCCTGATACAGCCCACGATAGCAGTGTCATCAGCGAACTTTTGCACATGGCAGGACTCCGAGTTGTATTGGAAGTCCGATGTATATAGGCTGAACAGGACCGGAGAAAGTACAGTCCCTTGTGGCGCTCCTGTGTTGCTGACCACAATGTCAGACGTGCAGTTCCCAAGACGCACATACTGAGGTCTGTCTTTAAGATAGTCCACGATCCATGCCACTAGGTATGAATCTAATCCCATCTCTGTCAGCTTGTCCCTAAGGAGCAGAGGTTGGATTGTGTTGAAGGCGCTAGAGAAGTCTAGAAACATAATTCTTACAGCACCACTGCCTCTGTCCAAGTGAGAGAGGGATCGGTGTAGCATATAGATGATGGCATCTTCCGCTCCCACCTTCTCCTGATATGCAAACTGCAGAGGGTCAAGGGCGTGTTGAACCTGTGGCCTAAGGTGGTGAAGCAGCAGCCTCTCCATGGTCTTCATCACATGTGATGTCAGAGCAACAGGCCGAAAGTCATTCAGCTCACTAGGACGTGATACCTTTGGGACTGGGGTGATACAAGATGTTTTCCAAAGCCTCGGGACTCTCCCCTGTTCCAGGCTCAGGTTGAAGATGCGCTGTAGAGAAAATACTTCTCAATTGGACAATTCTCTCTATTCAAGATATCTGAATGAAAATTGAACTGTTCAATTAATTTCTTTAAAGAATAAGTGCGGCAAATTTAAAAACAAACAAAAAAAATCTGTCCACTGATTATATGACTCAAAGGCCCATCTAATTAATCAGTGTTACACAGATTTCCTTTGGTATTTGTGGCACCCAATCAGGGAAAGTAATTAGAAGAATTGTCAACCAATGCCCCCCTGCTTTACGAGGATACCCCCACCAACACTGCACAGGCTGTACATCTGCAGGTTCAAAGAGATACCACATCCACCTGCAAGACCTGTCCTTGTGTGACTCCCACCCATTCCCCATTCTGTAGGGCTATCTCCTTGCATCTCTCTGTGGCAATGATAATGTCATTTAACTTACAGAAGGCTGGTTGCACAATCAGACAAAACACTTTACTTAAGTGATATAAAAAATCTTTCTGAAGTGTATTAGTTTTCACAGGATAATGCTAAAAAATAAAACTTTGGTTTTATTGGCCTTTGTTTTAATAGGTCAAGCTCAGAACATTTGATCACTCTTCATATTTACCCACTGGACTAAGGAATACAAATCACTCCTTAATGGGGATGTTTTCAGGATAGAAGAAATGTCACACAAATGGCCCAGAATTTTGTCCAAAACATGTACTGGGTTTTGACAATGAATTATAGTGGTAGTGGACCTCAATGAAAAAACTCAGTATTTTAAGTGCTTTTTTTCATTTTTCTCAGTTCACAAAGAAAGACATTATTCAATATATTCAATATATATTAAAGGAGGAGTCGACAGCACTAAAAATATATGAAAAGCTTTTGTGTGTTTATTCATTATCATGTTTTTTCATTTACAGAGACTCATTTTGGTTTTGGTTGTATACTAAGAGTTCAAACAGTTTTAATTGAAAACAGAGTCCATTGGTTTGGCACTTTTTTAAAGTGACGTCCAATTTTATCTATGCATTTAGGCATTCAGTTTTTACATGAATTGTAGTCTTTCAGATTATTGAGGAATCTCTGCACAAGAGCTTGAGTCCTGTGTTGAAAATGGAATCCCATGTTAGGTTTTGACACAGAATTTCCTTAAAAATACAGTGGAAGGGAGCAAATCACTGGTGCCGGAGAATGCCGAAAAGACTCAGCACCTGCATCCATCATAACGTGTTTTCAGTTCCCTGACTGCCCTCAAGTGTGTGCCTCATGGACTGGACTTGATCGACATAACTAAACCCACCAATGAAGACTGCACAACCATTTGCTTCATTTAAATCAAAAGTCTACTGATAGATGTAAAGTTTCAAATAAATTGCAGTCTTTTAGGTCGATATGTCTCTGAACAAGCCAGGGAAGACTGTACTGTATATCCAAAAATGTGTGATTGGACAATTCAACTCCATTTAAGGTTAAAAGTAAATTTTGAAAACATTCTTCATCTACCAAAATGTGTTTTTGGCTTTATATGTTCTTGTAAAAACAGTTCTTATACACATGAAGAATGCAAGCAAACAGCAAAAGAAATTGTTATTACAAAGTCCAACTGCCCCTTCTCTTCATGGTGAAGGACGAAGACAAAACAGCACAGAGGACCTCCATGAGGATTTGCTGTGACATGCTGTGAAATGATAAGGAGAAAGATGATGCTTTTGTCTTTGACTGAAAAAGACCTGTGTGATGGACATACCTTATTTTCTTTCTTAGAAAATGGATGAGGAGCATCTTAGGGTGTTTTGAAGCATGCCAACATACATACAAGTATTCTGTGGAATACACTTTTTTGTGTTTTACACTGAAATTGTAAAGAAAGTCATGGCTTGCTGTTTACTTTGCAATAAATGTAACAAATGCAGCATATAATGTTACATTTATTCTATATTCAGAAAAATCTTTTTACAGTTATAGCAATGCAATTTTTATTTTTAAAGATTTTATATACAAAAATACATTTTTAAAGCAGATGCTCTACAAAGAAATTGTTACCTTAGTTTTAATAAATGTGCAATTGTGATTGTAATCTGATTACAGCCCATTCAAAATGTTCTAATTATTCCTCAGTTAAATCAAACGTAAATCATAATATCATCACATAATAAAGTGGCTTTGTTTTAGAACCTTGAATGAGTGTACTACAGTAAATCTGGTCAGTCTCTACATTATATAGAGTGCTGCTATCCCGACAGCTTTCACTACATCCTTCATTGCTCACTTATCTCGGAAACACAAAGCAAATGCACAAATCGTTTCACCACTCCACACATTTTTAAAGTAAATGCACATTTTTGATATATCTGCTTTACCTCTGGGCACAAAGAGAAGCCAGAAGACTGCTCTCCTTGTTGTGGTAGATATTTAAATTTGTTGCAAATTAGGACTGTGGAGGCCTGGAGAAATCTATTCAGTACCAGGGATTGCCTGGCTCTAACAGCTGTAGCACAAAACAGATGTACGTGCTGAGAAAGCAATCTTCTGGCTAAGAGGATTAGGATGCTGTACGTTCAAAAAGGATAACCAGACAGTGTAGATGCAAACCTAGCAAGGGTAGGTGCGTGGGTGTGTGTGTGTGTGTGCATCCTGTAACGGGCTGGCACCCACTCCCCACACCCCCGTGTTGCAGTGACACCCATGGAAAAGACAGGTGTTCACAAAGACAAAAGGAGTGAAACAGACCAGGAGATGAATGTTTAAAAGTGAGCAGACAAACTTTTTAGTTAGTAACCAGGCTAGGGCCATAATAGCAGGTCATCAAAAAGATATTTCTAATAAGCCAAAACAAATTCCATATGTCAGTGCTCAGGAAGAGCACAGCAAAAGGTAAAAAGTGAACCACAAAGAATAAACATTAGTTGAAGTTTACAATTTTTCTCATTTGCTTTGCACCAGTTGTCTAATGACAGTAAACTTTCAAAGCAACATGAATTTCTCCACACCACAAAGTTATCTGTGCACAACATAATCATAATTAATTTTTTTCTTACAAATTGCAAATATTTTATCAAATATAAGTGACAACTACAATTGTTCAAAATTTGATCAGTTATTGTTTGTGATCAAAATAGATTATGTTGCCTCTCAGTGGAACAGTTTTGCACTTTAAAACTTGTCAGAATTCTCTCGTCATGTAAGTCATCAATTGCATCAATTGCAGAAAAGTTATCAAAAGCTGTCAATCCTATGTTTCGTTACAGTTTTTTTCAATATTCAGCAAGCTTTTTGCATTACTAAAGTCACATTTTCAAAACCCTTCACACAGCTAGCATAAGAGCAGTCTGTGTGGGCTAAACTGTGGATCATTTCTCATTGCTTTTATAAAAATGTATTCAGTAACTACATGCTTCAAAATTCATGGATTCTTTTCACACTCAAAATCTACCACCAACATAACCTCTTGTATTTTGAGATCATTTTGCATAGGCTTATATACTGTTTTCACAACAGTAAATCACTACAATTTGTTATACCAGAACAAAATATAGTATATGAATAATAGACCAAAAGAAAAAAAAAGAAAATCAGACCAAACACAGCTGGTTCAAATGTCAGTTGATTATCCACCCAGTAGTTTTGCTGTCAGCTGACCTCCTTACCACCCACATATGAGGCTGTCTTTGAAATGATCTCCTTTGCAGACATGGACCAAGCAAGAAAACATTGTATAGAAAGGATTGTTGCAGGAAGAGAGAGAGGTTTAACCTGGTTAAAACATTCCAGCGAGGAAGAAAAATAATTAGGCAAAGAACAACAACACAAGTCCAAGGCCGGGGAGTGGCCAATATCACAATGTTTGCAGATGTCAGATGATGGTGTAAATTTGCATATAACAGTCATTGCGTCATACAACACCACGTGACTCATCTGAACCCTAAATGAAGTATATAAGATGTTTCTTCCAAAGGATGACAGAGAACAACTGAGGACAAATACCCCAATATTTGTGGTGGTGTGGGACAATGTGGCATTTCACCGCTCCCTTGTAATCACAGAGTGATTTGCAGCACACCCCAGGATGTCTACACTTTTCCTGCCAGCATACTCTCCCTTCTAAAATTCCATAGAAGAATTATTTTCTGTATGGAGGCGGAAGATTTACGACCACCATCCATATGACCAAAAGTCCTTACTGGATGCCACAAATGCTGGATGCCAAGATATTTCTCCTCTGCTCTGCCAAGGCTGGATTAGGCATGCTAAAGATATGTTCCCAGATGTATTGCTAGAGAGAATATTATATGTGATTTGGATTAGCGCTTGTGGCCAAATTCAGAGGATAGAATGAACTTTTTTTTTTGGGGAATTACAACTACACATTATCACGCATGCATCAGAATGTCACCTCCCAGGCTCAGCTGAGGTATGTAATACTACTTTGGAAAGAGAGGGAGCATTGTTGCAGGTGGCATGGTGGTAGTGCTGCTGCCAAAAAGTAAGGAGATCATTGCTTCATGTCCTCCCTGCATGGAAAATGTTTTGAGTAGTGAGAAAAGTGTTATATAAATGTAAAGAACTAACTAACATTTTCACGTTAGTACATCCATAGCTTCAAGAAAACTCCCAGTGAGGGCAATTAACTCTGCCCCTTCCAGGCCAGGTCCTATTATTCTGGGCATCCCAGTAAGGCAGTGTCTCACTGTTGTTCGAGCCATACCGAAAGACAAAGCTCTGCAAAATCATGACTTGCTCAATTACAGTTTTTCACAATTGCTAACACACAAAATGACATGCATAGTACAATTATTCAAACTAACACACAGAGAGCAAAACCTCTTCTCAAGTCTCTAAAACTCTAAACACATTTCCTGCTTTACACACATTTTGCAATTCAAAATGGCACTTTCTAAATGCACTGAACACGGTTCTCTGCATAAGACACAACAATCTGACATAAAGTCACATGTTTGCCATTACAACACACTGCCATTCAAAAGGACAGAACATGAGCTAATTGGCCAATATATGTGCCACCTGGCCAAACACCTCAATGGTTAATTGTTACCACTTCAATCAGGAAGTAAGCACTATCAAAAGACCACAGGTGAGCACCTTTTTTTCAAGAACAATGGAAGACATTGCAGAGAGAGGAAGAGGAAGAGGGAGGGTGAGGATGAGAGGGGGAGGAAGAGTGAGAGGTAGGGGTAGAGCTGGTATAGGAGGTCATGGGCGAAGAAGACAGCAACTGTCAAATGAAATCAGAGCAACCTTAGTTGATCATGTCATCAACCATGGGCTGACAATGCAAGAGGCTGGACATAGAGTGCAGCCCAACTTGAGCCGTTTTACTGTCGCCTCTGTCATCTGGACATTTAGACTGGAGCACAGGTATGCAACCAAAATGTCTTTCACACTGTGTAGTACACCCCATGTCATAGTGTATCAGTTGGGTGACACCTGTGTACTTCATGAATGGCTAATGTCATACACTAACTGTACAAGTTTCCTGTCCAATTTACTCTACTGTGGGGGAATCTTTAGGCTGCATTGTCCAAGCCCTATATTTTTGTTTTTTGTTTTTGTAAAGGACTGAGAGATGCAACCATGGTGGAGGAAGGGGCGAAATGTTCACAGGGGTACAGGAAGCTGCCATTGTAAACTTGGTCTTGGAGAATAATGAAATCAGATTAAGAGAAATTCAAAGCAACATCATCCAAGACAACACCATATTCACCAACATTCAACGAGTCAGTCTGTCCACATTGGCTCGCATTCTCAAGCGAAACCAAATCAGCCTGAAACAATTGTATAAGGTGCCTTTTGAGAGAAACTCTCAAAGAAACAAAGAGCTCAGACGAGTATATGTGGATGTAAGTACAATATTGACTGCAGCACATTACACGCAACATTGTTTCCCAGTGTACTGGATAACACCATGTTGACTAATTTTAGTTCATTGTTTTCAGGGAGTACTGGAAATGGATGCTCATGCAATCCCACATGAGTTCATCTTCATAGATGAGGCTGGTTTCAACCTAGCAAAGACCAGAAGAAGGGGAAGAAACATTATTGGCCACAGAGCCATTATAGATGTTCCTGGCCAACGTGGTGGGAACATCACAATGTGCGCTGCCATCTCCAATATGCATGGTGTCCTCCACCGTCATGCCAACCTTGGACCATACAACACAGGCCATATTCTAACATTTCTGGACAGACTCCATAACATTCTCATTCCACCAGAGCGTATGAATGATGCAGACCATGCAAGAACCCGGTATGTTGTAGTATGGGACAACGTGAGCTTTCATCATGCAGCCCCAGTCCAAAATTGGTTTGCTGACCACCCACTGTTTCTCGTGCAATACCTCCCACCATTCTCACCATTTCTGAACCCCATAGAAGAGTTCTTTTCGGCATGGTGGTGGAAGGTATACGACCGGCAGCCCTATGTGCGCATGCCTCTTGTGCAGGCTATGGACGAGGCATGTGATGAAATTGATGTGGGTGCGATTCAGGAATGGATAAGGCACTCAAGGCGCTTCTTCCCTCGATGTCTGGCAAGGGAAGATATTGCCTGTGATGTGGATGAGGCATTGTGGCCAGACCCAGCTGAGAGGCAAGATGCTGCCTAATTATTTTTCTTGCCTCTTTTTTTTCTATATATTTCTTCTGCACATTTTCTTTTTCAGTTTACTGTTTTTTCTGAGCATATTTTTGTTCGCTCCAATGTAAATATATCTGCTGTGCATATGTTGCACTGACTTGTTTGGTGAAAAATAAAAAAATAAATGCATGTGTGTGTATCTGCAAATATTTCTGTGCATGTGAACACTCAAATTTTCTACAATGTGGACTATTTTAGTATTGTGGCAGAGCATACTAAAGATGAGAGTGCTTTTCATTTTGCCCAACAGTGTGTAGTTGGTTAGACAAAAATCTGGTGATATAACTGACATGTGTGCCATTTAGTGCAGTAGTTTGATTATGATCATTATATATGTAGTTTTGGTTGCAGTGTTTCATTTTGCAGGATATGTGAGGTGTTTTGCTCTTTGGGTGAGGTGTTTTGTGAATTGTGCTAAATGATTTGCAACAATGAGCCTTGTTGTCAAAATTGTGCTTTAGCAATTGTAAAAAACTGTAAACAGCACTATTGAATTAAGAGATGGTTATTGCCTGCATTTCTGATGCTTACCACCATTATGCGTTTGTTTTTTTACATTTTTTAAAATTTTTTTTTAGATTGTTTAATGAAATAAGCAGGATTACTAGACTGCTGTCCCAACATTTCTTTTGGACCCAATTCTCACTACCATAGTATCTATTCAAAACAAAAGGAATTGAAGTATACTATCCATCCATTATCCAACCCGCTATATCCTAACTACAGAGTCAAGGGGGTTCTGCTGGAGCCAATCCCAGCCAACACAGAGCACAAGGCAGGAAACAAACCCCAGGCAGGGCGCCAGCCCACCGCAGGGCGTGCACACACACACACACACATACATACACACACACACACACACACACACACACACACACACACACACACACACACACTAGGGACAATTTAGAATCGGCAATGCACCTAACCTGTATGTCTTTAGACTGTGGGAGGAAACCGGAGTACCCGGAGGAAACCCACGCAGACACGTGGAGAACATGAAAACTACACGCAGGGAAGACCCTGGGTCTCCTAACTGTGAGGCAGCAACGCTACCCACTGCGCCGTCTTGCCGCCCATATATACTATGTGGCACGCGGCTGGGGATGGCAGCCAGCCGGGATGCCCAGGAGGACAGGAGTAGGGCTCATGCCTCCTCCAGACCATGAGGGGGCGACCACCCTGGTTCCTTTGGGGGCCACGGGTACAGTGCTGGGAAGCACAAACCTGTAGGGGCCCATGGTCACCGCCAGGGGGCACCCCAGTGCCTGGAGAGCCCTGGACCTCAGCACTTCCGCCACACCCAGAAGTGCTGGGGGGAAGAAGACTGGGGACACCCGGAGGGCTTCCGGGAGCGCAGCCGGCACTTCCGCCACACAGGGGAGTGTCCACGGAGGAGTATCGGGAAGCACCTGGAGCCCATCCGGGTGTGTATAAAAGGGGCCGCCTCCCTGCAAACGATGACTGGAGTCGGGTGGAAGTGGACAAGACTTGTGTTAGACAGGAGTGGAGGCGGCCTGAAGGAAGCAGGCACTGGAAGGAGAGGCCTGGACTTTGGGGGATTGGTGCAGGAGGCACTGGGTTTGTGCACTGAACCTTGTAAATATGTATAATAAACGTGTGTTGGGTGAAAATACGATGTCCGTCTGTCTGTGTTTGGGCTGCTTCTCATAACTATAACATGGTTTATTAATTTCTGGACGTTTTACAGAGTGAAAGACATTTGTATTTTCTAATACAGTGTTTATGTAGACATAAGGTTAAGTTACTTAATAGCATGAGTCAATTTTGAGATATGGTTTAACTGATTTGGTGATTGTAGTGCATTTTGGAGGTGTTTGGATATGTTGGTAATGCAAACTGTGTGAAGACTTTTGAAAAAGTAACTTCAGAATTGAAAAAAGCTTGTTAGTAATTGAAAGAAAAATGCAATTGCAGTGACCTGGAGTCATTGTAATGTCTCCTTAATTGATAAATTTGTCCTCAGGTGAAACCTAAATGTCATTAAAAAAGGTGGAAGGTTCTCACATCTTAGTTAGCTCACAAGTGGGATTACTGTGTTTTGAGTGTTGTGAAACACATCTATAGAGATTGAGTGTAACTAAAATTTTATACTTTCTGAATACAGAGTATCCTGCTCTGGCAAATATTGCAACTTGGGGAACAGCCTGCTCGTGGAAGAGGAGTACAGATGCAGTGGTGGTGTTATGCAGGCAAGACAGTAAAGTAGAGTAAGTAGCAGAAGAGTGCAAAGGCACAGAGCTGTTAAGATGAAAGACATGCCACACTTGTGGACCATGTCAATAGCCATGACCTTACAATGGCAGAGGCTGGTCATCGGGTACAACCTAATGTAAGCCTGTCTACACTGTCTTCCATCATCCAGGGAGGTATCTTACAGTATAATTTAATGCTGTAGTTCTTCTTGTTCCATTACAGCAATATAATATCAGACAGTTACAGTAAGGTATTGCATATCTGAAAAACATTCAGTAAGAAATTCATGTAATACGTGGGATAGTACATGCAGTTTGTTCACTTTTGAATCCCATTGTATAAGATGAGACGGCTAACTCATGCTGGTGGCAGAAGAGGCCTTGTGACACCTCACCAAGAACAACAAATCTGCAACATAGTTATAGATAATCATGCTATCAGTCTTCAAGAGATCCAAAGTGCAATTTTGGTGGACCAAACCATTTACTGTTGAAATCAGCTTCAAATTTCCTGAATAATGTTCAGTTTCATATACATAAACTAGAATAATAACATTTTGATACAGTGGACATCCAATGTGAGTGAAAAAATGTACAACAGGACTGTTTGGAATTAGAAGATAAGGAACAAATTTCTAGAGTCCACTGTTATACTGACAAAATATCTAAATATTTTGATCACCATGGTTCTACACAGTGTGAAGGACCCTTTCGTTGTGGTGACATTGATCTATTCATTGACACAATAATTTCATTCTGAAGCATGAGTTAAGAATTTTGGATGAAAAATTTGCTTTTACAGGTAAACTGTGGTGTCGTGCCATACCATATAAATTGTTTTGACAAATGTACCTTGAGCTGTGAGAATGATAACAGTGTTTCAAGAAATTAGCCTAACCAACTGAGAAAACCATAATTGCAAAATCTTCTCTGAGAGAAACTGTTCCAGAGAATTATCAAGACTCTTGGATAAGATTATTACTGTATTATCACACCACTATATTGAACAGTGATCATGTGATATATCACACATCACACCATCTAATAATCGCATGATTATCAGCAGGCATTGCATATAATGTTGGCCATCACCACATAAAATGAGCACAAAATGGTTACACCTGCAATAAGGGCTTGAAACGGGTCAACAGTGTTTGCCATATTTAATGCCCCACCCCATGCTCTTCGTTCTAATGTAACTATATCTCGGTGATTGATGCTCCAAGGTGGACTACACCTCACACTTTCCATTCTAATATAAGTGTATCTTGACGCTCAGCAAACCAAGGTAGACCCCACCTTATGTTACCCTTTCTAATGTAAATATATCTCGATTCTGGATACTCTAATTGGGAACCTCTGTTCTATTAGGAAATCAGACTTAAAGGGAGAATACCAGCATTTATGTGTCTCCACTACAGGCAATTAACATGTAACCTACAATTCCAAAGTATGATTTTCTGGTTAAACAATAACTGGAAAAATACATATAATAAAACAGTACCCAAATATACAAAATAAATCAACAATGATAAATTAAAGATAAACTATATACAGTAAGATAATTAAAAAATGGATGGATGGTTCAACAGATTCCTTACACCTGTATTATGGTGTTACCTGGGTCTTTCCTTCAGCATTTTTTCAGCTGACTTTGGACCTTGAAAGATGATTTCATTTTGTGTCTGGCTTTGAAGATCATTGGCTCCCTTCTCAGAGGAGACGTCTGGCCTTAGGGGCTCCTCTGGCTTCTCACTGTTGTGGCGACCTCGAGTACAACCCTGACAGTTAAGTGTTAAAACAAAAGTGTGAGAATAATGAAAGACGGCTAAAGGTTGCTTAAAGGATAACTTTGCTATTTTTCAAGCTGAAGTTATTTCGTCACAATTACTGTATATATTAATTTTCTACATGTCCTAAAACATGAATGCATAAAACCTAAAAACTTACCAAATATGCCCATTTTTCAAGCCAAACGTTATTGAGTTTTTGTCCATGCCTTGAAATTGCACACATATTGCAAAACAGTGTATATGTACAGTATGTCATATTGGAATGGGGAAAAAAGCGAAAAGTAAAACATCTTTTTGAAATTCAGCCATTTTAAAAAGAAAATGGATAAGCATGTCACCTCGCTGATCGTCTATATCCATGGCAACCTTTCAGCCCCACAGGGGCACGGTTTCACTTCAAAAACTCTTCTCCACACTCTGTTTTAATGCTATTGAATGCTGATGCCCACATGTAAACTGTTGTCTCTGTTCTGTAGAGAACCAGACAATAAACACTGATAAAATATCACATTGTCACCAATTGTCTTTCACTACCTGTGATAAAAATAATTAAAAGTAGATTTAAAATTGCTACAAATCACAACTCAAAACTACCTCATCATATTATGGGCATGAGTCCCAGTCTACCAGGAGGAAACAGTAAAACTACTAATTATGTTCTCTCACCCAAAAAAAGTTGCCCTTATTTCTTATATTACCTTATATTACCTTATTCTCAGCAAGAGTAAATCAGCTGGTGTGTGCCACTTCAAGACTTTGTCATAATGTCCTTTTAAGTTTCTCAGTATTTTTTTTACCATGCGTGCACATGTCATGCCACAGAAACTGCATAATGTTGAGTGTTAATTGGCACTTCAAACTTAGCGTTGATAAGCAGGTGGCCTTGGCTCTTTTAAAAATCGAAGACAATGCAGTGTAATAATTTCAGCTCACATTCAGTGTTATAGTATACAAAGTACAAAGAAACTGTTACATGCACACTTCCTAAAAATACACATGCGGCCACTTGGCATTAATCTCACTTCATAGGCTAAGTAAAATAACAACACAAATGTAATAGGCAAAGAGTAGGTGCCGTTTGGGAAGAAGAATTAACATAATATTTGAATGCTCATCTGCCATTAAATAACTTTCTGTATGTGATTCAGTATGTGTGCCAGCATTGCCTACAAAAGAAAATAGTATGATTTGAGTATGCATGTGCCGCTGGCGCTCATTTTGAATCAAAGCAGATGCATACACAAATCAGATAATTTCAAGGCATACTTACTGCCCTGCCAACATACCAGACACTCAGCGCACTCTTGTGAAGAGCATCATTTGTTACAAGCTATGACAGAATATAACCACTGAAAAACTGCAGAGACAAAAGTAAGAAAATATACTGCCTGAAACTGCAGAAATTAGGCAAATTAGGGGGTGTGTCCTGGGTAAATGTCAAAACTCCACCCACAACAGCCACTACACACAGACAACCAAACAGGAAACATATCCTTACCACAAGAACATAGTACCAAAAATCTGTGGTAAAATTTACTGGTGCTCTTCCTGTTTACTTTTGCATCAGAAACATGAGAGGCTGAAAAAACTGAAACAGAAAACTGAAAACTTTGCTGCTTTGAAGTGGACATATTCGGTAAGTTTTAAGGCTTGTGTTTTAATATTGGATCCCATCCCTATTGCCTCTACTGTATTTTAAAATGCAAGAACAGGCTATATATTTTTTTTAATTTATAAAAAATGCTTCACTTTAGGATACAATTTTATATGGAAAATTAATATGTACCATGATTGTGCAAAAATAACTCAGACTTAAGAAATATAGAACTTATTCTTTAAATGTCAACCTTAAATTGGCCCACAACTAATGAGCATGACTGTGACTGACTGCCAATCCTTTCCAGGACTGGCTCCTGTCTTATGCCAACACTGCTAGGATAGGCTCTGGCCCATATAACACTGAACTTGATAAATCAATTACAGAAAGTATATGAATAGACAGAAAATTAACAGAAATTGTATTTGTTAACATAGAGAAAAGCCAAGCAAAATGACACCTTTTATTGGCTAACTAGAAAGATTACAATATGCAAGCTTTCGAGGCAACTCAGGCCCCTTCTTCAGGCAAGATGTAATACATCTTGCCTGAAGAAGGGGCCTGAGTTGCCTCGAAAGCTTGCATATTGTAATCTTTCTAGTTAGCCAATAAAAGGTGTCGTTTTGCTTGGCTTTTCTCTACATTCATAATGGCTAACACGGTACAACACCCTAGTACTATTTGTTAACATACAAATACATAAATACATTACATTAAAAATGTTTTAGATATTTAAAATTGCATAAGAAGGGTGGATAAGTGGAAAGACAGAACAAGTATCAGAATCTACCATTGAATACCACCACATTTGAGGAGGTTGATATTTGGGGAAATGACTTCTCAAACATCCTTTGAAATACTAAACAATCTTTATGAAAGATATTTTGATCTCAATGCAGGTTAGGTGAATTGGCGATTCTAAATTGGCCCTAGTGTGTGCTTGGTGTGTGGGTGTGTTTGTGTGTGTCCTGCGGTGGGTTGGCACCCTGCCCAGGATTGTTTCCTGCCTTGTGCCCTGTGTTGGCTGGGATTGGCTCCAGCAGACCCCCGTGACCCTGTGTTCGGATTCAGCGGGTTAGAAAATGGATGGATGGATGGATGAAAACAACTCTTCATGTTGATTATGAAATGTTACAAAAAGTCTTCGTAACTTTGAGGTACAGACTGATTTCTTCCTTGGCATCAGAGGTGTCCTGAACAATTAAAATCTTTCTTAAAATACCACCTGCACTTCAGTACATGCAATCCATCTTAAGCTTGGCCGGTACTTGGGTGAGAGACCACTTAGGAAAAGCTTGCATTGCTGCTGGAACAGGTGTTGGTGAGACCATCAGCGGGCACTTAGGGTGTGGTTCGTGTTTGGATACCAATGCCTCTGTGGTTAAAAAATCGGTATTGTCCATAGTATGAAATGTAAAACTAAGGTCGTAACTCTCTGTGGTCATAAAAGATTCCTGAGCATTATATAAAATTGGTAGGGTGTTTCCCAATGTCCTGGCTAAATTGCCCACCATGGCCTGGTCATTCTATGCCCCTAATCGTCCTCTGTCCCTTATTGGCTAGCCACTACCTAATAGCTAATGTGTGGTGTAGGACTTCTAGTGCAGGAATGGTTGTCATTGCATCATCCAGGTGGATGCTACACATTAGTGGTGACTGAAGTGATTCCCCACTGTCTGTATAAAATACTTTGAGTAAGTTTAAAAAGCACTATATAAATATAACTAATTAATGAACCTTCTAGCATTTCCTATATTCACTATATTCATTACAGAGGTAACAAAGAAGGTAGCAGGTGCAGTCATCCATCGACATCAAAAAAAATCTTTGCCAAACCCAACTACTTGTCAATAATTTCCTAATAAAATGCCGTAATTTATGAGCATGTCAAGGTCCGGCTAGCCCAAGAATATCTTGTATAAATATCAGGTACAAGAAGTTTGTTGCTGTTCCCTTGGCTAAATTTACAGAGAGACTGAACAGAGTTGCAGAGGTGATCCCATAGTCTACACCACCCACCCTCACAGCAACCGTAGTTAGAAAGTTCTCCTCAAGCTGTTAGGAAAGTTGTTGTACTGCAATAGAAAGGTAGACAAAACTTTGTTTGTCCCTGAAAAAAAATGACCTTTTACAGAAGCAGTTTGAATAGATAGATAGATAGATAGATAGATAGATAGATAGATAGATAGATAGATAGATAGATAGATAGATAGATAGATAGATAGATAGATAGATAGATAGATAGATAGATAGATAGATAGATAGATAGATAGATAGTCTAAACACACATCAGAATGAGTAAAAAAGAAGAAAATTAAGGAAAATAAAACATATTTACCTTGATGGAGAGGAATTCAGAAAAGTCTGTAGTGCGTTTTCTGCAGCAAGACCATCCCTGAAATTGAAATTAAAAAATATGTATAACAATATTTCCTATGGCCCAACATTGGGTTAATCCAGTTTCAGTGCATAGGCATTAAAGCACCAGCTTCCCTCAACCTTTAACTATACAGTAGATTCAGAAAGTATTCATACTCCTTCACTTTCTGCACACTTCAATGTGTTGTAGATTTAATTTTAAATGAATAAAGTTGCCATTTTTGCCCAATAATCCACGCTCAATAACAATAATGACAAAGTAAAAACATGTTTTTAGAAATGTGTGAAAATTTATTAAAATCAAAAACTGAAATCTCTCATTCATATAAGTATTCTGACCCTTAAATCTATACTTTGTAGATGCTCCATTCGGACAAATTACAGCTTCAAGTCTTCTTCAGTAAGTCTCTGGATATGGGCAGTTTATTCCATTTTTCATGGCAGATCCTCTAATGATGGGAATCGTTTGTAAACGGCCATCTTCAGGTCTCCTCACAAACGTTCTATGGGGTCAAAGTGTGGGCTTTGGCTGGACCACTCAAGGACAATTAGAGAGTTGTTCTGAAGCCACTTCAGCTTTATCTTGACTGTGTGCTTCGAGTTATTATTGTGCTGAGGTCACATATATTCTGGAGCAGGGTTTCTTCAAGGACCTCTCTGTATCTGGCTGCATTCATCCTTCCCTGAGTTCTGACCAGTCTCCTTATACCTGCCACTGAAAAGCACCACCATAGCATGATACAGCCACCACCATGATTTATCGTAGAGATGGTATTAGGCAAGTTCTTCAACAGACATAGTGCTTCGTGTTCTGCCATTAAAAGATCATTTTTTGTCTCATCAGACCAGGTCTTTTTTCTCCTGGTCTCAGAGTTCTGCTTTCAAATTTTGAGTGGGCTACTGTTATGCCATTTACTCAAGAGTGGCTTTTGTTCTAGCCATTCTACCTTAAACACCTGATTAATGGGGTGCTGCTAAGATGGTCATCTTTCTGACAGGTTCTTCCATCTCAGTTGAAGAATACTGAACCTCTGAAGAGTGACCAATAGGTTCTTGGTCACCTCCCTGATCAAGGTCTTTCTTGCTTGGTTACTCTGTTTGGCTGGATGGCTAACTCTAGTAAGAGTGTATATGGTTCTATATTCTTCCATTCCACCATTATTTAGAACACTGTACTACTGGGAACACTCAAACCTTTAGAAATTGTTTCATACCGTTGCAGTTTTACCACAGAGGTCAACAGAGAGTTCATTGGGCTTCATGGCCTGGTTTTTGTCTTGACATGCAGTGTGAATTGTGAGGCATTGCATACACAGGTGTGGACCTTTCTAAAAGATGTCCAATCGATTCAGTTTGCCACAGGCAGACACCAATCAAGTTCTAGACACATCTCTGGGACGAATAAAAGCTAGTGTCACAGAAAAGGGTCTGAATGCTCATATAAATGAGGGATTTCAGTGTTTGATTTTTAATAAATTTGTAAATCTTCATCAGGGTTTAATGAATGTAGATTGATGGGCACAAATGACAAATTTATCAATTTGAAATTAAATCTACAACACAATAACGTGTCATAAGTGAAGAGTTCTGAATACTTTCTGAATCTACTGCAAAAGTGTAATTACAAAATGGATGGATGGCTGAATGTGTGGAGGAAAAGATATGTAATTATTAAGGGCTGGGTGGCATAGCTGTAATTAGCACTGCTGTGTCACGGTTCCAGTTGCCTCCTGTGTTCCCCATTCCTGTGAATGTTTTTCTCCTAATATGCTGGACATCTCTCACATCCTAAACACTTGCAGGGTTGGTTAACTGAGATCTGGTGTGAATGAGTGGTTCCTTCCTTGTGTCAAATGCTACCAGAATAAGCTATAACTCATTATGACCCTGTAATTGGATTATTGTTTAAAAATGAATGTGTGCATGGTAGTAATGGGATTCCCTAACATGAGACATGTTTGATAAAATCGGGATTTGCAACAATTCTCAGGTTCTGTGGGTATAATATGCTACCACACTTCACAGACCAAGTGATCGCATTATATATTATGATAGTTTCTTTAAAAGGTGGCACCATTCCTAATCCTTTGCCCAGGGCAGTATGTGAACAATCTCAAATGCATTTTGAGGTACTGTTCCCAAGCAATGACCTGCAAAAAATGTTCACTGCCACACTCATTCTGGTCCATTTGAAACCTACAGGCCTAGTGTCCCATGAGAAGCTGAGGCTGTTTGTTTAACTACTCAACTGATAAAGATGGCAGATTTCTAACTTAGCTTTTATTTTTCATCATGAGATTATCTGTCACCTGTTTTCTTCCTTTTCATGTGCCAACTGTCAGAGCATTTCTGTAGCTCATCAACTTCTGAAAGACACTTCCAAGACCTTTTCAGCAGAGAGGAGTAACTTGCATTCCTGTGTTGTTTTCCAAGGGCACCACAACAACTTAAGACATTCCTTCACATAGTCCTTTAAGGAGCCTGGATCATCGTTGGTATTCCCTCCTTGCTATCAACCTGATGCTGCCTTGAAGGTGCATGCTTTAAATCAACCAAACGTAATAGGGAGGCACAAGAACTGTAATGAGATGCTTTGATATGATGCTATGAATGTGGAAAGAATTATGTGGCAACATTTCAACACTTCAACTTTGAGCAGCTGGTGCACCCCAGGCTGTTTAATAATTAATGTAGTAGCACAATAAAATATGGAGATCATACCTTTAGGGCATCATGAAATATTGGGACTCCAGGATGAGACAGACAGGCTTCTGAAAAATAAGCAAAGAGGAGGTTCATTAAGGGGAGGGCTTTGAGACCCTGATAAACATTGTAATGGAGTATGTGGAGAGTAACTTATGGTGGTACAATTAAGGCATACTGGGCCTGCTCCTCAGAACCCTGAACTGAATAATAGATTAGAAAATGGATGGAAGGATATCACTGAGCACAGAGCAGAGCTGGTGCCTTTGGCAATTTAAAATTTAGCAGACAGTGAATTACAGGTAAGGATTATTTAAAATTCCAGATTTTATAAATGTTTTATGCTAAGTTATTCTTTCACAATAGTTTTCTGGACCGTTTTTTACACTTTTGAATATTCAGATTTCAAATATTTGATTATTTCCATTATGAATTTGTGTTATGGGAAAATAAAAATACATCTTTGTTTTTAATTTACCAGTCACCATTAGGGGCAGTGCCATTTTGTATATGACCGCTATTGTGGGTCGCCAAACAGTGAATCCCCCAAACTCACATCATGTGACATCGTTAGGGCAATGGTTTATGCCACCAAGTCCAAGACTGACTAATCTAATTGCAATTTAAGGTTTTTCAGGTTATGGCAACGATTTTGTGTTCATTGTGTTCTAAGTTTGATTTTGATAAGGTTAGACATCTGCTTGACTTGTTTTTCCCTGGTATTGATTACACTTTATTTGTTTCATATTCTGACCTGCGATTATTCTCCCTTTGTGGCCTATTGTTTTCTACAACTTGGCAGAACAATGATAAAACACTTTTTATAGCAGTTGAAACAAGTAAGAGACAGGATGAATTTAAGGAAAACATATTAAATGGTCTTGCATCTTCAGCTACTTCAACAGTATTTCTCGCAGTGCTAACTGAAGAGCTCTTATAGCAGTCAAGGACTTTAACAGCAGTTATGGTTACCATCCTGGTGTCCCAAGAGAAGAAAGAAGAAGGCCACTCCCCCAGTCAAAAACATATGGCAACCAGCTGGGAAACCCCATAAATGTCTACTCTCCCTCACCATCACCACTTTATCATTCTCAGGAGCATGTAATTATTTTTTTCATTGTTTCTTCAATGATCTCATCATCATCTGTGTATTTCATATTCCATGAGCATCACTATTTTATGTGTTTGTATGCATTGGCACTGCCAGTCAGTGTTTCTAAATTTTGTGCATACTGTTATTTTGTGTTTCTGATCACTGTGGTGCCGTGATTTTGCAAAGTACATGAAACATGTGACCTGTGACATCATGACAGTCAAGACATATAAAATGGCTGCTCACGTTAGAGTCCAAAGCTTACCTTGTTAAAGGAAGGACCTTATGTGAAACTAAAATATACTTCTTATAGAATTTTGATTTTGGCTTTTGTTTTGTTTCTGCTACAATTTGCTTTTGTTCTTAAAGATTTTAATGAGCAGATTAACTAATCTAGAAAAAGGTATTAGTTTATGAGTTTGGCTGTCCTTTTCTTTTCCCCCTAAAGAAAGATGTCTTTGTTTTCCTTATTTTGCTACACTAAATCTGTTTGACAGGCTGATGGCTACAGTAGCTCAAGCTACTCATTGGCCAAAGTGCCCTTTTCTTTGATTGTAGAAAAAACAATAATTCAATCAGCAGAATTTATTTTTTCATTATTTTTCACTATTTTGCTTCCGTATTTTGTAAGGATCGTTCATTAGGACCTAATTGATCTCTTCCAAGCACAAATGCCTGCCTTTAGTACATTGTGGGGAAAAAGATTAGATAAGTGACATGTTAATGAATATCTAATTTTCATTTTTGTAGTTTGTATTTGTTATGGACACTGTGGCTATGATGTTTATAGGAGTGATGTCTATTGTCATTTTCGTCATGGGATGATGGTGTGATGTGTGAAGTAAATGCACTAACTCTATTTAAGGACTAAGGCACTAAATGCAAATTATCTGTGTATATGAATCCAGTATGAAAATCAAGCCTTTCATTCTGTTTTGCTTAAATTGTTACAACCTTCTTGGAACATTAGAACATCAGGTCAATCTTGATGAGAAAAAGCATTTAAAACAGCTTAACTTAATATACTTAATTTCTCCAAAATAATGTCAAGTGGAATTTTGAAGGTCTACATAGTACCGCTGTCTACCACATTGCCTAGTAGAACATTCCATAAGCTTATGGTACTCTATCATTGTTATGATTATGTTTGGTTTTTAACTTTTTTTATACATCTTTTCTTGTTTGTTATTAGGTCTTTTATTTTGCTTTGAGGGTTTTGAAATATCGAGTATCCAATTCTATGATTTTCTTTACGTTTTTTTTAAGGCTGGTAATTATTTTTCGCTTCTTGTTTTTGTTCACCCTTAATGTGTTTTTCTTGAATGACACTGTAGTTCATTTGCTTTTGGTTGCTATTGTGTTGTTATGCCCTGAAGCATTAGATAATTTTCTGGAGGGTTCAGAGAGTCATGCCCATCTCCGATTAGCACAAACTTATGCCTTCTCACTTCCCAGCCTTTTCTTCACATGAGGCTATTGTCTTTGTTCTTAAATGCTGGGTGGTGCCACCATCACACTTGTTGTAGCAGATTCTTACCTCAGCGCTGCTGTAATATATCCACATTGATTTAGCCCATTCATCTATCTACTGTATTACCTGAACCCACTTATCCAATTCAGGGTATATGGGTAGACAAAGCCTTTCCCAACATCTTTGGCTGAAACAAACCTTGGAAAGGATGCCAGTCCATTTTAGGATGCATTCACATTCATTCCAAACCAATCCGGATGGCAACCACTGCCTCACCTGCATATCTTTTTCAGAAGAAAACCAAAAGAATTAAACTGAAACGCATTTCACACAGAGACCGAGCTGTGGCTTGAACCCAGTGTCCTACAGCTATGAGGTGACAGCACTTTTAATTGTACCAAATATTTTAATCAGTTTGGAAACTAAATGTAGATAAGTTAGTAAGATTAATTCCATACATCTGACAGTATGTGTCTTTATGGAGAGGATAAAATGACCCAGGGCGGCACGGTGACACAGTGGTAGCGCTGCTGCCTCGCAGTTAGGAGACCTGGGTTCGCTTCCCGGGTCCTCCCTGCGTGGAGTTTGCATGTTCTCCCCATGTCTGCGTGGGTTTCCTCCCACAGTCCAAAGACATGCAGGTTAGGTGCATTGGCGATCCTAAATTGTCCCTAGTGTGTGCTTGGTGTATGGGTGTTTGTGTGTGCCCTGCGGTGGGCTGACGCCCTGCCCGGGGTTTGTTTCCTGCTTGAGCCCTGTGTTGGCTGGGATTGGCTCCAGCAGATCCCCGTGACCCTGTAGTTAGGATATAGCGGGTTGGATAATGGATGGATGGATAAAATGACCCCTTCTTCTATATCCAATTTGTGAGGAGGTGCTAAACTAATTCTAAGAGTCATTGGTGGAAGTGAGTGCAACAACCATTGAAAGCAACCCAAAAGCTTGGGCAAAAGCTGAGCCTAAAGAAGAAACTCCGTATGAAATGATCATGTAACAGAAGAAACCGGTTAACAATATACAGATGGATGACTTAATTTAAAAACATTATTTAGTCAAGCCGTTACTATAGTAGTGAATAGATTTTGTAAGCATTGGATGTTTGCCCTGTCCATTGATGGTTGTTGTCTTATGTCCAGTTCTGACTCACTGGGAACTGTGTAGTGGAATAAGAGAGAGAGGCAGAGGTTAGGAGCACGCACTGATACAACGCATTGTTGCACCCACAACATGACAAACCACCTCAAGATCCCAGAATAGGACCCAAGTGCATCCATGAGACGCGTGATACCACAGCACCACACTAGTTCAGATGGACTGGAACCAGTGTGAGGTTTTTTATGGTGGCTAGAGAACCAATTCTGCCACCAATCCCCAGGTTTTTCCCTGCAGGGTGGAGAGCCTACATGCAGGGCTGGATGCAGATTAATGTCATACCCAGGACGGAGAAATTTCATTTTAAGGGCCTTGCTCAAGAGCCCAACAGAGTCGAGACACTTCTGACGTTTACAGGATTTGAACCGGCAACCTTCCAATTGCCAGTGCAGAACCCTAGCTTCAGAGCCACCACTCCACCCAGTGGAATAAGGGGGCTCAAGAAAAATATAATAGATTGATAATATGGAAGAAAATGAAAAAGGGACATCATTTGAGCCACTAATCACAATTCCTAAATTCTAACCAACTCCCTATTTCCTAGGCATGTTTCTGTTTCTCTTCTTAAAGTATATCTGATTTATTTTTTTGCCAAAAACAAACAAATGCTGTCTGTTCCTACAGCAGATTAGATAACGATGCCAGATGCAAGCTCTGAAGGTCTTTTCTTATACGCAAGCTTTGATGGATCCTCCTTCCTTCTCTCCAATGTCCGTCCTTCTGTCACTCTCTCAGCTGTCTTCCCTAGCAGGTGTGAAGTGCAGAGTCAGGAGAAACCCGGCTGATTTACTTTACACTGGGATTTCAAGCAGCTGCTAGAGAAGAAAGAGTGCTGCGCATCTGAGGAGGCCTTTCATGGTCCAACCCACCCGGTCTACTGAGTTAAATCAGACAAGTCTGCTCTGACTTTTAATTAATGAGCCACTGTCTTCCCACTGCCAAGTGTGCTGACTCCACTTTATGCTTTTTTTTTTCTTTTTTTAAGTAAAAGCAGCTGACTCCTGCTGCAGAATTCCCACATTCTAAAATTAAAAAAGGAATCTTTCATTCTTAAAAGGTCTGGAGAAGTCAAGTAAAATGACACCTTTTATTGGCTAACTAAAAAGATTACAATATGCAAGCTTTTGAGACAACTCAGGGCCCTTGTAATCTAGGGCCAATAGTTAGCCAATAAAAGGTGCCATTCTGCTTGACTTTTCACTACATTCATAATGGCTAAAATGGTACAACACCCTGGTACTTAAAAGGTCTGGAAAATTATTTATTAGTCTTCATTTCTCTGTTGCATGTTTTCAAAGAAGTGGGGCACAGGAGAATGGCAGTTAGTGCTACCTTACAGCTTTAGTGTCCCACATTGAAACTCCAGGCCAGGTGCTGCTATTGTGGGGTCTACATGGATTTTCTTCAGGCTCTTACAATACTGTACCTTAAAAGCAAACAGGTTTGACTGACTGGCTGATCTAAATGTTGGTAACATGAGTGAGTCAGCCCTGCCATTGACTGCTGTTCTAATATGACGTCCCACGTATCAAAATGGCCTGTTTTCAGTGTCTGTGCATACAGCACTACTGAAATATGCACGACTGACGCAAATGTCCATTGCAAAAAAATGGACTTTATCATGATAAAAGTGCATTTTTCAAATTTTTAAATCCAATGTTTACTAATGGTAGGATGACCTGATAAAGTTGGATAAAAAGTCAGAGCAGCAGTCTTGCATCTATATTGAGTTTCTATTTATGAAAAACTACCAGGCCAGGAATACAGTATTTTTTTTTAAAATTAACAGGGCTTTGTCCAACTTAATCATAGTATTTTCAAATAAAACTGACCAGAAATAAAATTCTAGATGATCAGAAAAGACAAATAAGAAAAGTTTTATAAATTTATTCCAACATTAAAAAACAACACATTTCCTCATTAAAACCATTCTGCTCTGTTGTCCAATCATTCCTAAGTTCTAGCATCACAAGGAGCTGGAAGCGGTTCCTGCAGCATGGGCAACAAGGCAGGAACCAATTCTGGGCTGAGGGCCTGCCTAATGCAGATCATTAAAACCACTAGAAATAACTGATCAGTGATGAGGTAGCAGGTCAGGACTGCTAAACTAAATCAGCTTCTCATCTATGAAGATGTGTACTTATTTTATATTACTTTATTGGCTAGAATTTTAATAACATTTCCTTTAATCTTTGATTTCCATCTTCTGTGTTCTTTACGTTAAACTGAATAAATTAGAACATTACAACAATCCAGACAAGAACAGACCATTTAGCCCAACAAAGTTCACCAGTCCTATCCACTTAATTCTTCTAAAATAACTTCAAGTCTATTAAAAGCCAACGCCATAACAGCCAAAAACATGCACTGTTCTTTCTGAGAGCACATGCCTGACAAGTTCATCACGTGCAAGTAAGAATTTTGCTGTATTCTATTCACATGAGTGTAAGAACCCCAAAATAATTTCTTATTACATATATTTTGAAGCAGGAAACCTAAACACTCCTTTTAATGTCACTGCTTTCATTTGTACTCATTAGAGACACTGAAATGTGGGAATACGCTGGGTATCCTGATGTGGCAGCTGGCAGCAAATCATTGGCTCACCATAATTTTTTTATTTTGCATACAACCATTCATATCGAACACAGGCCAAACAAGTCAAGCACATACAGTGCGTGAATTAAACACAGCATATGGGAGGGCAAAGAAAACGTAATGTATACAAGGCACTGGCCACTGTGGCCCTGTACTGAGTTTGTAAAAAATGTTTATATATACTGCACACCAGTTTTTGTCATTTGCCAAACACTATTTATACACATATAGTCTATACACGCTAGGATATATGGTATATTATAATTTTGAATGGCATGCAATCAATATACTGTAACCCTATTTCAAATAAGATGTTTTGGGAAATGAATGAATGAATGAATTCAGTATCCACTCTGATATTTAACATTATGGACTGTAAATAAAACTCTTAAATCAACAAGTTTATTCTTCACTACTTTCCAAGATATGACTTGCTAGTACATGTAGCTCATGAATGGAGATAATGCTTCTCCAAAATAAAAAACTACTAAGTATGGCCAGCATACTGTTAAGAGCCTGAGTAATGTATCACTGACAAGAGACTGTCGGCCATCATATTTAACTGTTTCTAATTCATTCTGTTTTGATATCATGCTGTTCAATTAGCTGTTAATGCTAAAAAGCAATGGCACTTCTTTACTCACCTTCTGTGTTCTCATCTGGATTAAATCTCTCTCCACAGCCTTTATTATAACACAACAAAGCCATGATTCCAAAATTGTCAAACTGTTAGCTGTTGCAATCTGGGTTAAGTGTTTCCTTTTCCTCGATTAACTGGATCCAGCAAAACTATTTATTCCCTTGTCCTTCTGGAAAAGTCCAAAGGAAGAAGGTAGAAGTTTCATGAGCTTTGGAAACAGTGACAAATGTAGCCACCCTGTGGGTCAGCTCTTCTCCTGTGGCGGAAAGCAAGGGGTTTCAATTTGCTGTTGGTCTGGAGCAGTGGGCCAAAAATAGACAGGATCTTTATCTCTTCTCCACCCTCCTCCCTCTCTCCACTTCTCCACAGCTGTCAAGCCATATCAGCCAGGACTGTGAATCCAAAAAGTCAGTTAAAACAAATCTACACGCCATTTCTTTTGAAGAGTTTGAATTTTGATTCTTCTTTAATAAAGCTGATATGACCAATTTCTAGGGAAAGGAGTTGCGACCAAAAGTTAGCATAAAGCTTGTCACCACCAACTATGACAAACACCTTACTTTCACCAGGCAAATGGCCTGATTGTAATGTGGAATGATAAGATTTGGGATCATTTTTAAGACAATCTGGCAAGCAGATCTTAATAGTTCAATTATTCTCACAATTTAGTTTGTGTCTTCCTTGTGCTTATTTTAAAAGGTTTGCAATATGTTTGCAATCTTTTTAAAAACACATAAATTATAAGGGTGGCATCATGTTCCAGTTCACAGCTATGGAGTTTAATTTAATGTCTGCTCCTTGTCTGTGGGCTTTAGATGTTCTCTCAATGTATATTTTCTCTAGATACATCATTATCCTTTCAAACTCCAGAAAAATACATGTTTGGTTAATTGATGACTGTTAACTGGCACACTGATAATAAGTGGGGTCTTGGCATCATTTAGTGCTTGGTTTGGAGTGCTTCTTATGCTACAAGGATAGGCCTTGGGTACCATTAACCATGTAGAAGATAAGTTAGATTCTGAAAATAGAGGAAAGAAAATACTTTTATTTAAGTAATGATATTTATTTTCAATCCAAGCATATAGCAAGCTTCATCCAAAAGACATGTTGCCTCATTGTAGGGCCTTGGGTCAAAATTTTGCGAGGTGAAATCACAGCTAGTGATGAGTGAAAACTGAATTGACACAAAACTTTTGCATTGTGTGAAGCAAATGGTTTTTCACCACAAGCAAAATTCCATCTGTTAATGCAGGTGTTTTCATCTCATCTGCAATCTTTTTTACTATACACAAAAGGATAGAAAAATGTATTCTGGTATGGAGCATGGGTATGGAAGATTATTTGTGCCAAAATTAAATGCAATCCAACGTGTTAACTACATGTAATGCGTTTGCACAGTAGGCATGGTTCTACCATGTCAAAATTATATATCAACCAAATGATCGATTGCTTTGACTATGGAAATCGGATTTCACGTCAGTTTGAAGTGGTTTGCAAAAGCCTACTGCATTTTAATTCTTCTCCATCGATTGCATGTCATAACTAAAAGCAAAACAGAAGTATCGTGTTTTGGTTAGCGGCTCTGATTGTACTGCATTTCAGTTTACGGCCTCGCTTCAATAGTGTCGATACTAAAAGTAATCAAATAACCAATCAGCATCAAGAGGTATACGGCAAGGGGCGTCAGGAAATGGGGTAAGGGGCGTTCCACTTCCTAAACACTTCTGTGTTTTTGTGGGCAGCATAATTTTTGTCAATGTGGTGCGATTAACTGAAATGGCAAAAAGTAAGTTTTAGGTCTCATTTAAGAAGTTTACTCGTATGTTAAGTTGTCAAAAGTTGGTTTCTTTTAATGTTAAACTAAGTAGTGCGCTTAACTTTTCAAGGAGTGGGTTGTTAGCGATTCAAACTAAATACTGAATATAGTGAAGCATTTGTTGACATCACAAGCTTTGTTTCTTCTTAGATTTTTGTTTTACCCACCGGGAGAACCAAAAATTATATATTTTTCCATTCTTCTGACACACAAGACTATTAAATCGTCATTTACATCACTAGTTTCCACCTGTTCAATGAGACCGTGGACCCCTACCTTATCACCTCCCTGTTCAAAACACATTCATGATTGCATCGCCTCTTTTCCCAACTGTTGATGCCCCTTGCTCCATCTTTTGATGCTGATTGGGCATTTGATTACATTTAGTTTTGGCATGAGTAAAGTATGGTCTAAAATTAAAATGGAATACAGATGCTAAGCGAAATGCAAAATATCTGCATTGCTTTCAGTTTTGACACATGGTTTACAGACATGAATTAAAATGCAATATACGTTTGTAATATATTTCAAACTGACACAGAAGTTACATGCCATGGCAAAAAGCTATCGGTCATTTGGATGTTATGTTTTTAATTTTAAATGACCTGCTTACACATGATTACATTTAATTTTAGTACAAATAATCCTTCATAAAGAGTGTGTGGCTAGAGAGTACTCAACCTGCATGTACTTCAGAGGTGCCTACCATTGGCCTGAATATGTAGTCACTGGTGAGTCTCTCAAAGGATCCTGACTTGGAATAAGTTTACGGAACTGGGGAAGTGAGCACAGGTAGTGTTCTTTCTGACCACATGTCAGGCATGCAGTGCACTAGTAGGTAAGTGATCAGTGTTGGAGAGCAGCTGAGAAAGGAAAGAGCTGTTTAAGCTGTGGAATAATATTTAGGGAGTATTAATCCTTGCTTTTCTTTACAAAAAACTTTAAAAATCCACAAAAGTGTCATTTTAAAGAGTGTCGCATTTTGAAATTGCAAGACTGCATGCAAAACAAATTTAAAAGAAAAGCTGTGTGGAAAATGAAAGTAATCACAACTCATGTCAAAGTTCTATGAAATGAACATGTTTCCGAAAGTAACTTATATACTTGTACTAATTAACGGGAAAGCATTGTAAGCACAGAAGGCCATATTGGTCTTGATAGGATATTTCATATATTCCCTCTTCAGGTATTAATTTTACTAATAGCTTCAGAGCTATAGGTTTCAAATGTTTTAGTTAATATGACCAAAGAGTAGCCTTAAAATTAGCAATCTGTCCATTTTCACAAGGCATTTTTCCATGGCAGATTCATAGGAAATGTGATTCATATGGCAATTTGTTGCAAAGCATACTTAAACACACATGCACTTACCCTCACCATTCATACTGAGGAAAAATCTGAGCATGTGGAGAAGCTATATCAATCATCGTTCCACCTTTAGTATGATGAAAATCATTTTTCTTTTGTAAGGCAGAATAGTTGTACAATGTTAAGAACTGCTACCTTGGTACCCCAAAGTCATTAATTTGAATCTTAACTGAGTTATTAACTGTGTAGAGTTTACACTTTCTCCCTATGTTTGTGTGGCTGATCTCCAGCAGCTCTGCATTCCTCTCATATCCCAAAGATGCATAAGTTAAGGCGAATGGAGAATGAAGCTTGACTGTGTGTGCAGTCTATAAATCAGATCACCAATGTGTCTTGGACAGTTGTCAACTTTCCACTGTCATGAACTCATAACTAGTATTTCTTCTTTGCTTTACCATTGTTTAAAATTATATCACTGCAATTATGCATCCAAGGCATTTTTTAAGATTATGTTTTAATGTAGTGTATGTGATTGAATGGGCACAGCCATTTTGTGTTTCTTGTTTAAATGGGCACTACCATTTAGTATGTTTGATCACTATGATGATATGTAATTGCTAGGCATGTAATACACAGTCATATAAAAAAGTCTGTGAACCCCTCTTAATTCTTTGGATTTTTGTTTATCATTGGCTGAGCTTTCAAAGTAGCAACTTCCTTTTAATTTATGACATGCCTTATGGAAACAGTAGTATTTCAGCAGTGACATTAAGTTTATTGGATTAACAGAAAATATGCAAAATGCATCATAACAAAATTAGACAGGTGCATATATTTGGGCACCCGAACAGAAATATTACATCAATACTTAGTTGAGCCTCCTTTTGCAAATATAACAGCCTTTAGATGCCTCCTATAGCCTTTGATGAGTGTCTGGATTCTGGATGGAGGTATTTTTGACCATTCTTCCATACAAAATCTCTCCAGTTCAGTTAAATTTGATGGCTGCCGAGCATGGACAGCCTGCATCAAATCATCCCATAGATTTTCGATGATATTCAAGTCAGGGGACTGTGATGGCCATTCCAGAACATTGTACTTCTCCTTTTGCATGAATGCCTGTGTAGATTTCGAATATCCAACCCCTGCGTAACTTTGTGACTGATGCTTGAACATTATCCTGAAGAATTTGTTGAAATTGGGTTGAATTCATCCAACCCTCGACTTTAGCAAGGGCCCCAGTCCCTGAACTAGCCAGGTGATTTTCTTGGAATGCAGTGTTCTTCTTCCGCCATGCAAAGGGCTTTTTGTTATGACCAAATAACTCAATTTTTGTCTCATCAGTTCAAAGCACTTTGTTCCAAAATGAATCTGGCTTGTCTAAATGAGCATTTGCATATAACGAGCTACTCTGTTTGTGGCGTGAGTGCAGAAAGGGCTTCTTTCTCACCACCCTGCCATACAGATGTTCTTTGTGCAAATTGCACTGAATTGTAGAATGATGTACAGATACACCATCTGCAGCAAGATGTTCTTGCAGGTCTTTGGAGGTGATCTGTGGGTTGTCTGTAATCATTCTCACAATCCTGCACATATGCCCCTCCTGTATTTTTCTTCACCTGACAAACCTGGGTTTAACAGCAACTGTGCCTGTGGCCTTCCATTTCCTGATTACATTCCTTGCAGTTGAAACTGACAGTTTAAACCTCCTTTTTGTAGCCTTCCCCTAAACCATGATATTGAACAATCTTTGTTTTCAGATCTTTTGAGAGTTGCTTTGAGGATCCCATGCTGTCACTCTTCAGAGGAGAGTCAAAGGGAAGCACAACTTGCAATTGACCACCTTAAATACCTTTTCTCATGATTGGACACACCTGTCTATGAAGTTCAAGGCTTAACAAGCTAATCCAATCAATTTGGTGTTGCAAGTAATCAGTATTGAGCAGTTACATGCATTCAAATCAGCAAAATTACAAGGGGACCCAAATTTTTGCACAGTCAGTTTTTCACATTTGTCAATGTCAATTTATTTATATAGCACATTTAAAACAACATAGTAATGCTGTGGCCAAAGTGCTTTACAATTATAGAATAAAAGAAGAACAAAACAATTAACATAAAAACATAAATAGAAATAAAATATCTGAACATAAAATAAGATACATAATAAATAGAAGTAATGTTATATAATCACAAAGAGGAAACCATTAGTATTACTGCAGGTCACGGAATGCAAGTGAATAGAAATGAGTCTTTAATCTTGTTTTAAACAGTTCAATTGTAGACGACTCCTTTATATGATGAGGTAAAGAGTTCTACAGGCAAGGCGCAGCAGCTACAAAGGCAATGTCCCCCTTGGTTTTACACTTGGTACGAGGGACAACAAGAGACAACTGATCAGAAGATCTAAGCACTCTGGATGGCTAGTGTAAAACACACAGATCAGATAAATAGGCAGGAGCAAGCCCATGTAAAGATTTAAAAACTAGCAGCAAGATTTTAAAATCAATTCGAAAACTGACAGGCAGCCAGTGTAAAGAAGCTAAAATAGGAGAAACAGAGTAATACTTTCTTGCCCCAACCAGAAAGCGGGCGGCAGCATTTTGGACCAGCTGTAACCTGCATATCAGAGATTTATTAATCCCAGAATACAGCGAGTTGCAGTAATCGAGGCGAGAAAAAATAAAAGCATGAGTAGCTTTCTCAAGATCCCTAGAAGATAAAAAGGTCTTGATCTTACCTAATAGACAAAGTTGGAAAAAGCAACTCTTGACTACAGAATTTACTTGTTTCTCAAAAGTGAGGTTACTATCAAAGGTAACACCAAGATTGCGGACTTGAGGTTTGGAAAAGACAGAGAAAGAGCCGAGAAGTCCAAGACCAATTTGGACTTTAGCTGATGGACCCACTATAAGCACCTCCGTTTTATTTTGATTCAGATCAAGAAAATTATTAGCCATCCAGGATCTTAGTTCAGACAGACAGCTGAGGAGTTGATTTGTTGCAGAGCTGATTTAATTTCATACAACTAAATACTGCTTCACTAAAAATCTTTGTTCGGAAAACACCTCAGTACTCAGACGGTCCTAGGAAATGAAAGACAAATCTTTTTTGTTGAAAGTAGAGTAAATTATTATGCAGGCTGAGAGGGGTTCCCAAACTTTTTCATATGACTGTACATGGCATGTGTCCTATGACAAATACAAAATAAGGGAAAGATCTAGCAAAGACCTTTGTTTTTCATTAAATCATTTTCTGAAGGCTTTTGGTTATCTTAATGTTATTTAACAATTTTCATTTAGTAAGCTCACTTGAACTTACATGAACCAACTCCTTTAGTGTAATGTTCTTGGCTACATCTGATAATGCCTATTTAAACAAAAGTTCTTGGTTACCACAGAAATATAATAAGATGTCTTGAAATAAAGGAATGAATGAATGAATGTATTATATACAGAAAAACACATTATGTTTTAGCAATGGTTTATTGTATATTTTTTCCTTGTCTATTCTTTTTAAAGTATATGTTATGTATTTATATATGTGTGAATATTGTTATGTTTATATTTTATTTAGTTATCTGTGTATAATGTATTGTTGTATTTTTTAGGTAGTACCTCAAGATGCAGGACCATGCTGAAGTCACCACTCCTGAGACCTCCCTCTGACTCCCTCTTGGTAGCGATGCATTAAGTGTGTTAGGAGTCTCTTGTGTGAATGTTACTTTTCATTTATAGTTTCTATTTTTTTATTATTTCTGCTCTGCCTGTGGATTTAGCTTACAGATTGTGCTTTTATGGGACTTTGATAGTCTACGTTGGCTTCCGCAACCCAACACAATTTGCACCTGGAACTCTTGATAGTCATAACTGAGATTGACTGGACAATGTGAATTTACCACAGGCAACAGTTGGTACAAAAGTGCTTCAGTGCTTTATCAACAAACCATGTACAAACAGTGCAGATTCTACTAAATACAAATAAATAATCTAGTACAAACAGATCTTCATGTGAAAGTTAAAATCCATTATCTATACTAATAAAAGGCAAAGCCCTCACTGACTCACTCACTGACTGACTGACTCACTCACTCACTCACTCACTCATCACTAATTGTCCAACTTCCCGTGTAGGTGGAAGGCTGAAATTTGGCAGGCTCATTCCTTAGGTAAGGTAAATGCAAACTGTTTTCATTCTGAAGGACACAAACCACGTTAGATTTCAGCCGTTAAACGCACAAAAATGTCGGTACACCAGATAAATAAGCGCAACATATTATCAGTTGTATTATATGCTTACAATACATATAGAAATGTGTTAATCGTTAACTAATAGTATGGGATGGTGTTTTTCGACTCGCCCCTTGATTTAAACGATTCCATGTCTTGGTGGGTTTGCGTAGCTTATTGTCAATATCTTTACACCTGTTTTTAAGACTTATTGACTGAAACGGGCTTTCATGAAAAAAGTTAGGGCTTTGCTACAGGATACACCCTCCACAAGTTAAGGAAGTAAAAATAAAGGTATATATTTCTGTTTTATTTAAACCTTTTAAGTTCGTATGCATAGCCCCATTTGGCTGTTTTAGTTTTTTTTTTTTTCTTTCCTCAGTAATATTTAATCTCCTTAAAGAAAAACAACATATGCATTTTACTTTTTTTGTATCTCTTTAGTAATATTTTAGTGTAAAAGGATAACCAGAATTTAAACCTTTTATGTTACTTTATAAAGTTATTTTACACAATGTTGAAAAATTAATAAGAAAGCTACATATTTTGGCAGCTGCTGCTTTAATTTTCAATGAAATGAAAAAAGCTCTCCAAGAGAAAACCTCAATGAAGAAGAAACAGTTTGCACTATCTAAAAAGGAGAAACCCTCATTTATAAAGGTTTGCTGCAGATGACTTAACTTAAAATAAATGAATAGTTCCTATGTGTATAATACATATTTATCTATTTGACTTATGCCTTTATTCCAGCAACTTGCAACATCTGAGGTACAATTTGTTACATTACTTTTGTTTTTTGCAGCCTAGGCAGGTGAAGTGACTTCCTCAGGGTCACACAGTGGTGTCAGTACCAGGATTTGAACAGACAAGCTCTGGGTTTGCTGAAATATTACTGAAGAAAGAAAAAAAACGAAAACGGGCAAATGGGGCTATGCATGCAAATGTCCATCCATCCATTATCCAACCCGCTATATCCTAAATACAGGAGCCAATCCCTGCCAACACAGGGCACAAGGCAGGAAACAAACCCCGGGCAAGGTGCCAGCCCACCGAAGGGCGCACACACCCACACACACCCACACACCACGGACAATTTAGAATCGCCAATGCACCTAACCTGCATGTCTTTGGACTGTGGGAGGAAACCGGAGTACCCGGAGGAAACCCAGACAGACACGGGGAGAACATTCAAACTCCACGCAGGGAAGCGAACCCGGGTCTCCTAACTGGCACCTTTCACTGCGCCACCATACCGCCCGCATACAAACTTAAAAGTTTTAAATAAAACAGAAATATATACCTTTATTTTTACTTCCTTAACTTGTGGAGGGTGTATCCTGCAGCAAAGCCCTAACTTTTTTCATGAAAGCCCCTTTCAGTCAATAAGCCTTAAAAACAGCTATAAAGCTAAACTTGCAGCACCGCTATTCAATTACACTTGCCTAACGCCTCTCCTAAGGGGAGATACTGTGGGATCTGGGCATCAGTCAAAGCACCAATCACAGGCCCGATTAGAAAGCGGGAAGCTGTGATTTGTCGTCTCCCTCCCATGTAACAATCACAACCCGTGTTACAACGCACTATGTATGTATGTGTATATGTATATATGTGTATGTGTGTGTGTATGTATGTGTGTATATGTATGTGTATATATATGTTGATATGTGTGTATATATATATATATATATATATATATATATATATATATATATATATATATATATATACAGTATATATATGTGGATGTGTATATGTATATATATATGTATATATGTATATATATGTATATGTAGATATGTGTATATGTAGATATGTATATATATGTATATGTATATATATGTTTACATAACCTCTTTAACACACTACTTCTCCGCTGCGAAGCGCGGGTATTTTGCTAGTCTATACTAATAAAAGGGAACGCCCTCACTGACTCACTGACTCACTCATCACTAATTCTCCAACTTCCCATGTAAGTAGAAGGCTGAAATTTGGCAGGCTCATTCCTTACAGTTTACTTACAAAAGTTAAGCAGGTTTCATTTTGAAATTCTACACGTAACGGTCATAACGGTCGACAACGTCCGCCATGTTAAACTTTCTTATTTATGGCCCCATCTTCACGAAATTTGGTAGGCGGCTTCCCTGCGTTAACCGAAACCGATGTACACACTTATTTTGGTGGTATGACGCCACTGTCGGCCGCCATATTGAACTTTCCAACGGTCTTTATTACTTATGGGCCCATCTTCAAGAAATTTGGTACGCGGGTTCCCAATGCTAACTGAATCCTACTTACGTACATATATACGTCCATAGCCTGCAGCTCGTCGCAGTGTGAGGCGGCGTTGGGTCCCCTATCCCCACGCCTCCCACATAGATGGCTGCCTGCCTATATAGGCTGTCCCTCGCTCCGGTCTCTTAATTCCCTTCCTTGCTTCGCCATGGTATTCACGTCTCCCTGCTGATAACTGCAGCCTTTTTATTTAATCCACGGCTTCTCTGCTGTTTTATTGTTCGTTTATTACGATTATAGTTATTGTGTAGGTATTTTAGACTTAGTTTACATTGTTCAGGTACCCATTTCCTTTATCGTTCCAACCGTACCCCCATTAACATGTCTATCGAGGTGATCACCATCGATCAAAGAACTGTCACTTACCGAGTGGTTTCCATGCCGGGAGATGGCGACTGCCTTTTCCATTCTCTGTGTTACATATTGCACGGCCATATCAGGCTCACTCTTGATATCCGGAGAAACATTGTGTCTTATGTATTGAATGACTGGGACAGGTTCAAGGTATGGACTGATGACGGTACAGGAAATAATTATACTACACAGGAGCACTATAAGAGTGAAATGCTTAAGCCCTTCACCTATGGTTCTGCATGTGAGTTGTTATGGCTGCCGCTGAATTGTTTGGTTGTCGCTTTCAAGTGTATCGAAATGGCCAAATATTTTACACCTTTGGACAACCGCCAATGCCTCTTAAACATCTTTGATTCACAGGTGACGATTTGAGTAGCGGACACTTTGATGTTTATGAATGTTTAAACTCTCAAAAGCTGGATGCGAAGTTAACGATGAAACCCATTTCAATTCAAACACCTCCAAATTCCAGTAAGGCTCTGCTTCGCAATGACAATTAATAAATCTCAGGGACAGACCCTACAAAAGGTTGGCATTGATTTGAGGCAAGATTGCTTTTCACATGGCCAACTATACGTTCCATGCTCAAGAGTAAGCTCAGTGCACAGCTTGGTCATATTACAACCGGAGGGCCGAACTGACAACGTGGTATACAAAGAGATCCTTAACAAAAAATTATTGGTATATTTTCCCTCAGTTTAAAAAGGTTTACTTTTGTTCTTAATAAAAATTTTAAAGCAGTATTTCGCCGCTGCAAAGTGCTAGTAAACAATAAATAATACAAAGGGTTAAAATGAGGTGAAAATTACAAGACAGAATCTGTTCCTTAAAAAAAAAAAATCCTAAGCCACAATGCGTCTTATTTAAAACTGACCCTTCCTCTGCTTAGTCTTTAAGGGTCTCTGTAGCAGGAGGAGACAGCCACCAATAGGTGCAGTTATCCCTTGATTTTGGCTCAGGTCCCCCCACCAGTCACAGGGCACTACATTGAACCTTGCTTCCTTGCCTCTCACCACCAACCCAGGCATTCAGCCGGGAGATGTCCACAACAGTAGATCACTCCTGTTCCCTGATACACTCAGCAGGAGCGACTTCTGATCTCTCTTGGAGCACCAAGCACACGCTTTCCTGTTGGGTCTTGTTCTGGACCGCCTGCTTCCACTGCATATTAGCATTTACTCCTCCATGATCCTGCCCTTCTTCACTTTCAGCTTTAATTTAACCACTTACCTATTTCCTTTTTTTCTTTTCATGTCCTTTTTCCTCTGTTTCCTACTCAGGCCAATGTTTTTACTATTAGGGATACAGGTGTGATTACAGACCTCAGAGCACTAACAAGCCAATCAACCGAACCACACACGTCTGCATGTGAATGCATGATGACTTGATTACCCCATCAACCCTCCAGAGCTGCCCTGCCATACACACTTACACCCCTCCAAAGTCTGAGCACTCCTTTATTTATTTTAAATCGTAAACCGCCATGGAATTCACACTACACCATAGGGGCTTGTTTGCTTTACATTGCCTTTTTTGTTGTTTTTACTCTTCTTCAATAAATATTTTTAAAATTCTTTCTTTCAACTTGTCTTGTCAAGCAAGAATTTTTTTTCATGGTTTCTTTCACTTAAGAAGCATTGAAGGATTCTGTGGGATATTTAAGGCATTTTGAACTTAAAAAGCCAGCTTCCTCATTTTGAGGCCTGCTGTGGCTGAAGCCTGCAGCTAGCAGTTGGTGGACTAGCTGGTCTCAGGTGACGCTATTTTGGACAGACCAGTGTTGATCTTTGTCTGCATTTGTAACAATGTTTGGAGGCCTCAGCCCCTTTTCATTATGATTCTGACTCCTGTTCATAACAACGCCAAGGATGGCAGTGATCACAACTGGATGGATGGTCAGCTTTTATCTTCAGCGGTATATACAGAAAAATGGGCATCAGGGAGCAGGCACAGGCATTTATTTCAAAATTCTGCTTACAGGTGTATTTAATGTTTAGGAGTGAAGATAGTATAATAAATAAGTTCAGTTCTCCATGCATTAAATGATTATCTGAAGATGATTTGGAGAGTAGAAGATGGCAAAGAATTGTGGAGTCTCATAACCCTTATCTTTTGTATGTTATCTTACAAATTATAAATCAAAGCTTACAGAGAGAATTGTTAAAAACACAAGGAAATTGGAATTTATTAATTTTCTTGAAAAAAATATTTTACACATATAAAAGCAAAGAAATGTAAAACATAACATAATATTTAAGAGTTGCATTGGGTCCAGGCCTATCCCAGTAGCACTGAGGGCAAGGCAGAAAATATCTCTTTACACTGTTACTAGTCTAGAGTTGCCAATTAATCTCACCTGCATGTTGTTTTTAAAAGGAACAAGATTTTTTTAATACAGCTTAAAGCTGTTGTCAAGTATAAGTGCACAGGGGGCATGTTCATGGCTCTCACAAGGTAGTGAAAACGACTCCAAGTCAAGCAGGGGTGCTGATGCTAACACAAACTCCACAGTTCTGAGGGATGTCAGCCAGAAGACAATTGATTTCACTTCCTGCTCAGTCCAGGAAACCCCGCCCCTAAAAAGAACCCCTCTACAGCAGTGGTTCTCAATCTCTGTCCAGGGGACCCACTGTGGCTGCAGGTTTTTGTTCCAACCAACTTCTGTTTTTAATTGGACTGCTATCCTAATGCAGTGATCTGTTATTCCCCAGTTTCTGTGTTTTGGAGTCAATGTAAAAATTACGAAACTAAGTTTGGTCATTTTTTTTATTAAAATGTACTAAACAGTTATATGTGAAATGTATTTTTGCTTTGTGCCCTCCCCCACCATAAGCTATCATCTATGGGGGAGGAGTGAAAGCTTTAGATTCATCAAAAATTTTGATGGATCTTGACGTTTTAGGGTCCCCTGGCACCGAAAGTATCGATATCTCGATGATTGGTTTGTGTGTGTCTGTCTGTGTGTGTGTCTGTGTTTGTCAACAGCCACAAAATACCAAACTCAAAACTTAAGCCTGTTATGAGATGATGATGTGCTGATTAGTTTTTGAATTCTTCTCATTAATTGCTATCGTAATGACCTATTTTATAATCAGAAAGATCAGCATCAGAGCAGTAAATAATTACTGAAATGTTATAGAACAGTTTGGATAACTTGGTTCCTAGGGTGCAACACCTACTGACACTGACGTCCGAATTTTCGACTTTTTAACAATATTTTCATCCTGATTTTCATTGTTCTTTTCCAGGTTTTCTGGTTATTTAATCCATTATTTACTAATTAGTAGGTCTGACGTTAAAGTAGTTGCAGCCTATCATCATTCAGTGTTGTTTTCCCAAGTGTCTGCTCTGCTTGTTTTTAATCGTCATTATTAGGATGCAACAAAAGAAGCAAACTACACAGAAAAAGGTGAAAATAATTAAAAAAATGAGTTAAGTGTTTAAAGATATTGAAATAAATAGAAATATTTCTAAATATTTTATAAATGTAAAAATTATACTATTACGCATTTCTGAATGTAGAATAAGACAACAGGATAAAGACCAGCTAATTAAATGAGATCAATTATTATCACTGATTGTGAATCTGGTTGAAATACAAGCCTGCAGCCATAGAGGGTCCCCAGGACCGAGTCTGAGAACCCCTGCTCTACAGCATATAAATGTGACTTTCACCAGAAGCAGGCCTTCAGTTTTGAACCTGCGACTGAGGGAGACAGAGTACTTGCACAGAAGCAACTTGAGATAATGTACATGTTTTGTTTCCAGGCAGATGCCATTGATCTTTATTTTCTATGCTCTTCATATTTTTTGGCACTTAAACAGGTTTTAGCAGGGTGATACCCTAACTCACTGTGCGGTCTGGTTTTCATTTATTACACTGTACATAATGGAAGCATTAGCTACCTTCTCTAGAACTGTAATGCACAGCATACCATTTACCCAGCCAAGAATACTAAACAAAGAAGACAAAGACAGAACAAAAAGAAATTACTTCAGTGCATATCTCCATTTTCACAAGTTTAGAATGCATGATTGTTTACAATCTCAATCCAATCCTCCTGCTGGCAGGATGCACTGCTGGTTGTGGAAGTCTATCTGTTCCCTTTCCTCGTTTCCTTTTTATTTCTAGTGTAGTTTAATACACCAGTTTCTTTAAAATACTACCTGTAGTTAAGGAAAAGTTGTCAGTATGTATACAGTATATAGAGGTGCTATGAAAATACAATATGGCTTATTTATTTTACTTTAATTTGAAAGCTTGGAGTGATTTGTGAGATTCCAAAACCCTTTTCAGAATATTTAATATATGTTCCAGCCACATTTCAAAATATTTTCTGTTTTAAACTTGTTGACTCATGCATTAATGCTATTTCACACTAAAAAGAAAATCAGTTCCTTAGTGAATTTGAGCAAGGTTTAAGACAATAACAGGACATTTTATTTCAAAAACACTCTTATTGCCACTGGACACTATATGATATGACATTTAAAATCACAATGAAAATGTCTGAGACCTGCACCTAAGCATTCTGCTAAGTGTGAATAGGTAAAAAGCAGATTATTATGATACCTATTAATTATGATAATAATATTATAGTAGTATGTGGCAAAGAAATTAAAACAAAGCAAAAAAAAAAATGTTTCTTTGAGACCTTAATTCTAAACAATGTGCCAGTTATCCAAAACCATGGTCACTTGGATTTAAACATTTTAAAACCAACCATAAAGTGTTTTTACAGCAGGCAGAAAATTAAAACAGAGCTGGGCTATATTGTCATGGAATCACACTGCAATCCATCCCAAATCGTATATTTAGCACTGTGCTAACTGCTGGTGGTCGGATGCAAACCCACGATGTCTGGATTACATGGTCCCGCAGAAGCAGTTTCCCTCCAGTGTAAGCTAGCTGAGAACTCCTCAAGCGGGCCGCTCTGGGTCAGGCTGTAAGCAATGCAAACCAGGGTGCCTCCGGGGGACGTCAGCTGGCTTGTCCCCCTCTGTCATCCCTCAGTCTTACTGCACAGCATTGCCTCCCCATGGGCAGTGAACATCATGGGATTAGCTTACAGCCTGCACTCTGAAGTTTACTAATTCACTCTTCAGGGTCCTGACTCATTGATGCCCCTCCTAAACCTGTGCACTTCAGCTCCTCTCCTTACTAAGGTAATCCTCTACTACTGCCATTAAGGTCACAATACATAGAATACTTAAGGAGTGCCAAATTAAGAATAGTTATATTCTAAGTTATATTCTATCCCCTTGGCTATTTTTCATATTTCATTATCATTTATTACTATTAGTATAATTATTAACTGATTGTGAAGGATACCTTTAATTGTACATATCCTTGTACTGGTAAAGCCACCAAGTGTTAACTTAACTTACCACTTAACTTTCATTCTAGCATGAAGTAGCAGAAATACAAGACTTGCTGAAGATAACAGAGATCTCTTTTTGAGATGTTCTTGTAACATCCTATTGATGTGGAAAAAAGCAGCATATAGCAGAGAGTCTCAAGTTCGGTCCTGGGTCCACTGTGATTGCAGGTTTTTCTTCTAACCAGTTTCACAACCAGTGAGTCAGTTCATTTCTCATTAATTTCATTCATTTTATTTAGTTGGTCTTATTCTTCATTCTTCTTAATATCTTCTTCATTTGGAAAGGTGCAGTAATTTGAGGTTGAGAAAAGATTTTGAAATGTTTTAAATTTTTCCATTGCTTTAAATACTTAATTCTCTTTTGTCATTTTCTCAATAATTCATCTGCGGAGTCTGCTGTCTTATTTGTATCATAATAATGACAAGTGGAACAGACACCAGGGCAGATGACAGTGCAGGGGGAAAGGCTGCAGTTCTTTGGGTGTCAGTCCCACTATCAAGTGCATTAGTAAGCTTAAATAACAGAGCTCCATGAAAGAAACTGATAATAAGGATGCTAAAAATCTTAAACACGCACTAAATTATCACTCACATTCCAATGAAAAATTAGCAAACTCAGTTTTGATATTTCTAGATTGACACCAAAACAGAGAAACTGGGAAATTAAAGTCTGCTTAATTAAGGGAAGAATCCAAGTAAAAGCAGACATTGGTAAGGTCCAATTAAATCATTTGTTCATTTTTTAAACGTATTTTTTCCAAATCAGGGTCATGGTGAGCCATAGTTTAGTACATGAAAGGCCGGAACAAGTACCAGTGCCAAACCCTTGCATGGGTAACATAAAATACACCTGTTTTCTTTATTACAATGCCAGCTCACAGTTACCAATAACCCAAACCCTGCATGTCTTAGGCATACTAGGAGAAAACTGGAATAACCGGAGAAAATGTGATACATTCAAGGAGAGAACTGGCTAATTCCCCAGTGAGAGCTCTGGAGATGACATTCATATCTCATCCCTTGTGGTTGTGAGGTAGTAGGGCTAACCATTAAATGCTCCCTGGATTTAGTCATTTTTATTTTGTCTATAACTTTTATTATAATCAGTATGACAAAGAATACAATAATTTAATAGAAACCAGTATAAAAGATATAACCAGACAAACTGTAAACATTGGAACTCCGAGATGAGCATGCAATTAATCTACTTCAAGTCAGAATGTCCATACACTCAGTTACTCAATTAATTCAAGTTTAACTTGAAGCAGTCAAATTAATATACAGTGTTTACTGACAATATGATTGATGCAGAGAACTTTGTCCATATGGTAGATCTACCCAGCACAGACAGATTAAAAGAATTTCATGCGGGGAAAGCTGATTTACAGTGCATGGGAGAAAATGTATTTTGCTGTCAATGGACTGACCTGGAGTCTCATTTATAACACTGTGCATGGATTTCAGTGTAAAAGTATGCATGCTCCAAAAAACAGGAAAATGCACACACCAAAAATAAATCTGATTTATAAAACCTGACGTACACACATTTTTGCTTTTTAAAAATATTCTTGCAAATTTGTGTTCATGAACTCACCTCGAAAGCCGCCTGGTTGCCTCCCTGAAACAGCCATATATGGAACATGCTAATCAACCTCATGCATATCCAATCACAATGCTGCAGAACATCACTGACTGGAAGGGCAGCCTCCCCCCTGATGTCTCAAGGCCCCAGCACCTACATTCAAGAGTATCTGGCTGTGCTCCACCACTGAACGTGCAAGATCACAGATTATAGTGCCTCTTCTCTGCATTCTGGCATTTGGTGAAAGGTGCTAGGCGCCTGCTTCTTAGTGGATACCCACTATTACCAGCCACATGTAATGCATGATTGCTGTTACAATGAACAGTACAGTCCATATGGAAAACTGAGGATTCAGCTGGTTACCTTACCAGCAAGCTAGCCAACATGTACAGTACTGTCACATCTGCCAAAGGTGCTATGTCGCAAAATAAATGAATTGTGGGTTAAACCAGGCCAGCACGCAACGTTTGTCAGTCTCATTAGAACATTAGAACATTAGAACACTCTAGACGAGAACAGGCCATTTAGCCCAACAAAGCTCGCCAGTCCTATCCACTTATTTCTTCCAAAAAAACATCAAGTCGAGTTTTGAAAGTACCCAACGTCTTACTGTCTACCACACTACTTGATAACGTATTCCAAGTGTCTATCGTTCTTTGTGTAAAGAAAAACTTCTTAATGTTTGTGTGAAATTTAACCTTAACAAGTTTCCAACTGTGTCCCCCTGTTCTTTTTAAAATAAGTCTCGATCCACTGTACTAATTCCCTTCATAATTTTAAACACTTTAATCATGTCACCTCTTAATCTTCTTTTGCTTAAACAGTATAGGTCTCATCTTAATATCACAAGTAACTTGTGTGTTAATGGAAGGTAACTGCTTACGTTTAACAAAAGCAGCTTCATTCTTGCTAGGTGCTCTTATAGTAATATGAGTGCAATGAATTGGTCTGATTATGTTAGGAAAGTCAAACACTGCAAAATCATGTTATGTTTTATGTACGTACACACACCCTATTTGAAAACTGGGTATAGCGCCCTGTCAGTCTGTTAATGGTTTCCAGCACAGTGATCATGATGGAGTAAAGCTTGGCTGAGATATTCTTAACCTGTCGACCAGTTCCCTGAGAAGTTAATACAGGTAGCCAGCTATTTGTAAACTGATGAATAACCAAAAAAGTTCTTCAATGCAAATTCAAAGTATCAGCCCTCTAAAAATGGAACTAAAATACAATCTGTAAATCATAATTATAACTTTTAAGGTGTAATAGGTATGTCATGTCAATGCACATGGCTCAGTGATACTCAGTCATCATTTAGCTAGTTTGGTTACTTTTCCCTACTTGATCAGGGGTGTCATTATTTTGCCAGTTCCTCTGAAATGTTACATATGGATGGGTCCGAGTTGCCATATATATACACAAGATCTCCTGCAATGTTTTTGGTTGCTTAGAAAGTTGCATACACATATTTCAGGCTTCTTTTTGTGTGTATACAAGTTTTAAAAATCAGACTTTAACTAAACAGGTAAATGAGCATCAGCAAAGTGCTGCACAATAAAAGAGTGTTTCAACACCAAGTGAATGTGCTTTAGGAATGCATTCATGCAGTTCACTCAAGGTAAGGAACATTTATATTTCACTATAGGAAAGCAAGTGCTTCAGAATAAAGCCAGTGGCTTTCATCACAGAATATTTATGTTTCAGAGAAGAACTGAAGTGATTTTAGAAGTAGCTTAAGTTGTATGGGGCACCTCATGCTTATTTACTTACTTATTGTGCTTTTATAGCATTTGTCAGTGAATGCATAAGGAAAGGCAGTCATATCCATCGGAAGGCGCCATTCATCCTACTTGATGTCACATTAAACCCTTGGTCAAGGAATCAAGCCAAGGAAGTGCATTGTAAAGAAAGATACAGAGATAGCACTGTGCTGTGAGGACATTGAACTTTTCAGGAAAGCAGTGAACCTTTCCAACAAGCTCCCTGTTTGCTTTTAATCTCTAATCTCATTTTTTTTTTTTTTTTGCAGGCTACTTTTCTTTGCTTTTTTGTTTTTCATTCTAGCTGTTATTGGAGGGCGTCCATCAGGCTTCCAAAACATCTGCTTTAAGTATGATTTGAGAAACTGTGCCAAGACCAAATAGTTTATGCCACGCTGTGAAGTGTAAAACCTCTATTTGAGATGGACAAGAACAGTGAAGAGAGAGCATGCCTGAAATAGAAGGCCTGTAAACACCAGGGGAAAAGCTCACATTTATCAGGACTTGGAAGGAACTGATGACTTTCCCATCAACATATTTTTAAATGTAAAAAAAAATTAAAAATTGAGGAAATCAGTTTTCCTTGTCTTCCCGTGCTGTTGTTTGAACTGCAGGATTCAAAAAACAAAAGGTACGTTTTTAAAGGGATTTTTCGCTGAATGTGGAGGTTTATTTTTTTTTCTGCAGTTTTAGGAAGCATTGAGAAAGTTTTACAGATTTGAATAACCTCTCAGTAAAATATGTGGTGCTTGGCAAATTGTTCTGGCAAAGACACTCAAATATTGTGTTCCTGTGAACATTCACAGGAAAAAAACAAATGGGTCCTTTGTGGCAACATCCATTTTGACCATAAACAGCATCATAGCTTTCCACTGTGCTAAAGCTCCTCTCAATACAGCAATAATGAGAAACATGAAGATGCAAGAGTCCTACATGGACTCATCTGTACAGCATCTGATGTCAGTCTGAAGTGCTCTGGGACATGGGGAAAGCACAAGTACCAGCAGATGAGCCCTGAATGTGTCTCCCATACACGCGAGTGTGGCTATATCTCTGTATATATAAAATCCAACGTCTGTCTGTCTGCCTGTCTGCTTTTCACGGGAGATCAGGTTTTTTTCTATAATTTGCTTGAACATTCCGGTTGACTTTGCGAATTCTCTTACTGCACTATGTATCATAGTTCGCTTGCAGTACCGATTTATTTGCGCAAATCTGAGGGACACACAGCAGGCCGAGGGGAGGAGGCTGGGGCCCTCCTCACTCACACGCCAGCCTCAGGGCATGTACCTTACTTCCACTTAGCTAGCAGACAAGAGAACTACTTAACGGATTTAGATCAGTTTTTTTCTATCATTTACTTGAACATTACAGTTGATTTTGTAACTTTTCTCGTAACGCTAAGAATCATAGTTCGCTTGCAGGAGCGATATATTCACACTAATCTGAGACAGAGGCTGCGGGCTCAGGGGAGGTGGAAGCGTGACGTCAGGAGTGGGGAGTCAGGCGGGGCCCTCCTCTCTGTCCTGTTTCACTACTACGTGGGCTGAGCCGCAGGGAATGCCTAGTCTCTCTATATATATAAAATCCAATGTCTGTCTGTCTATTTGTCTGTCTATCCACTTTCACAATAGAACTACTTAACAGATTTAGACTGGGTTTTTTTCTATAATTTGCTTGAACATTCCAGTTGATTTTGCGACTTCTCTCATTACGCTAAATATCATAGTTCGCTTGCAGGAGTGATTTATTCACACTAATCCGAGAAAGAGGCTGCGGGCTGAGGGGAGGGTGAAGGGCGGAGTGGTGGCTCTGAGGCTAGAGATCTGCACTGGCAATCGGAAGGTTGCCGGTTCGAATCCCGTCAATGCCAATAGGGACTCTGCTCTGTTGGGCCCTTAAGCAAGGCCCTTAACCTGCAATTGCTGAGCGCTTTGAGTAGTGAGAAAAGCACTATATAAATGCAAAAAATTATTATTAAAATTAAAAATTATTATTATTATTAAGTGTGAAGTCAGGAGTGAGGAGTCCCTCCTCACTCATGCACCAGCCTCCATTTTAGTCGCTCTACCTCTCGTGATGTGTTGGAGCATACCTTGCCTCCACTTAGCTAGCGATACCTGTTTGTTTATTGATTTTTAAAGTTTGTCCTCTTTCTCTACTACACAGGTGGAGCCGCAGGGGGACAGCTAGTGCGTATATATACAGTATATATATATATATATATATATATATATATATATATATATATATATATATATATATATAGTGGCGCCCGGCTGGGGTTCGTGCCCGGCCGCGTCACCCAGGACGACAGGAGGAGGGTTCATACCTCCTCCAGAACACGAGGGGGCGTCCACCCTGGTTGTATTGGGGGCCATGGGTACAGGGCTTGGAAGCCCAACCCTGTAGGAGCCCGTGGTCACCGCTAGGGGGCGTCCCCCTGCCTGAAAGACCCTGGGCCCCAGTACTTCCGCCACACCAGGAAGTGCTGGGGGGAAGAAGATAGGGAACACCCGGAGTGCTTCCAGAAGGACAGCAGGCACTTCTGCCACACTGGGGCGTGTCCGCGGGATTGCCGGTGCACACCTGGAACACATCCGGATATGGAAAAAAGGGGCCACCTCCCTTCATTCAAGGCTGGAATCGGGTGGAAGCAGGACAAGGTCGGAGAAAGAGAGAAGGAGGCGGTCCGAAGAGGCAGAGTGGTTGGCCTGGACTTTGGGGAAGATTGGGGTTTGTGGTGCACTTAAGGACTGTGTAAATAATAGTTAGTGTAAATAAACGTGTGGTGGTGCAAAAATAACATGTCTGCCTGTCTGTGTCCGGGGCTCGTTCCACAATATATATACTGTATATATATATATATATATATATATATATATATATATATATATATATATATATATATATATACATTCATAGGTCTGAATCAGGTACAGCGTGTGGTTGGTCAGCCAATCAGCAAACATCCACCACGTCCTCTCAGTTGTGAAAAGCACATAGATATGTGATACAGTACTTGCCAAATAATACAAAGAGTACACGACACGTGTTTTGCCCTAATTAGGACTTATCAGGTGTATGCACCTTTGTTGGTAGGTAACCATCCAAATAATCAGATTGAGATTCAGACCTATGAATGTAATACTCCGATCTTCACCCTGTCAAGTAAGCGAACCAGCTCCTATGGTGCAATGTTAGAGGCTTCACCTCAGGCACTGACGTCTAAGGTTTGATCCCCATAAAGGGAAGCCAAGGTGCATACACCTGATGAGCCCTAATTAGGCTGAAACATGTGTTGTGTACTCTTTGTATTATTTGGCTGGTATTGTATCAGACGCAAATTCCAAAGTGACCTGTTTTTTAAAATGGCCAAACATTTGGTCATATGTCCTTCCTATGTCCTTTCTAACAAACAGTCAGAATCCACAGTATTATATCTTCCACCATCATTCTCAACACCGGGACCCCTACTGTATACTCTGATGAACTATGACTGCATATCTCATTACTCAAACACACATGCAAATGACACAGCGGTGATAGGACTTGTCACTCATAATGATGGGTCAGCATCCAGGAAGGAAGTGGCTATACTGGAGGCTTGGTGTAAGGACAACAACCTTAGCATCAATGTCATCAAAACTAATGAAATGATTGTGGGCTTTTGGCAGACTGGCACTCTCCCTCCTCTCCCCCTTTATTTCAATGGAGAAGAGGTTGAAATTGTCACCTTCAAATACATGGGTGTCATATTACATATTACCTCTCTTGAAGTTACAATACAGTCTGTCTTGTTAAAAAAGCCCACCAACACCTCTGCTTCATGAGGAGGCTGGAATGGGCTAGTCTGTGCCCCTCTATTCTGACCTCCTTTGACAAGTGTGTGGTAGAGAGCATCCTTACCTCCTGTATTACAGTGCGGTACAGCAGCTGCTCGGCCGCAGACAGGAGAGAACTGCAACAGGTGGGTAAGTCTGCCTAGCGGATCATCATCAGCAGCCTCCCCAGTATCGAGGATATTTACACCAGCAGGTGCAAAAGTAAAGCCTCCTCCATTATGAAAGATGTCACTCATCCTCACATTGCGCAGAAAATTGCACAGCTTACTGGCTAGCACTACCAGGTTGAAGAACAGCTTCTTCTTGGATGCTAATAGACTAAAGAATACAACATCACTAAATCTGACTGTACATTCTTTATGATTTATACTACATTTTGCATTTTGTTTCAGTAGTCTTATGTAGTAAACTATTGCTACTGCCTTTTTCACTTGCTAATTACAGGGCATACTGGAATAATATTTACTTTAGCCCTAGTTATCTTACTATATTTATGTATTAATGTTATTTCATTCAAGTTATCGTTTATCTGTGATACCTTTATCACAACGTGTATGGGTTTATTATGTAGTATTATTGTTTTTTTTTTTATAATGTGGTTATTGTGGGCACTGTTTAATTACCGGTTTAATTTTGTCTCTGCACATGGATGTTGGAATGACAATAAACATTAATAATAATAATATTGATCATTCCAGCAGGAAGAGGCGGGTCCAGGCAGACGGACGTCAGAGATGGTACAGCTGTCAGTCATCTGTTCTGCAGAAGAAGGAAGAGAAAAGGCATTAGAACTCAGCGCCAACCCCTGGAGCAGCAGATAATTAGCTGATAGAAATCAATAAAAATTTAAAAAAAGGTTGCAACTGGTAAATGAAACTACTGTACTTTGGTATGGCAGATGCAAAAACTTATTAAGGCCTTGAATTAAAACTGGGAATCAAGGGTCCTGAGCAAACACAACTAAGATAAACGCTAACATGCAGTCAAAGACTCAGGCAGAGGGTTCCTAAAACAAGTCTTCTTGGAAGTATCTTAGCTTCCTCTAAGTTGAGGAAAAGAAAGACAGAAAGCATGACACGGTAGAATGTCAACCTTCAAAGCCCAATCAATACACAGAAATGAAATTCACAGTCAAACGAGAGCAAGCAAAAGGGTCTTTTAACTATGTTGATAATTATTCCCCTAAATAACCTACAAAATACATATTTTACATTGTAAATGAATACAATACATTGCTGCACTAGCATCCATCTTAAATCGGAAGGACATGATGATGCAATACATCACACAATTTCTGTGTCACATAACTGGCAAAGGGCATAGCAACTGTGGCCATGAAAGGCAAGCATAAGATGAAACACAGAGGTCCTAAGATGGCACTGATGGGCACAGTACAAAAACAAAAAGTACAGAAATGAGAAGAGGACTGAATGACATCCTAAGTTACAACAGAAACCTTAGCAGTAAAAGAATAGTTAAACAGCTTTCAAAGACTGCCAAGCGTGGTTGCTGAGGACACATGCTGCTATATACTGAAAAATGTCAGAGTTATTCACTGTTAATGAAGTTTAGGATCTTTCTAATATTATGTGCAAGGTCATGTTTATTGTCATTTCTACATGTAGTTCATTCATTCAGAATTTCATTCATTTTCTGTTTATTGTATTATAGTACCTCAGTGAGCCCAGAACATTTTTTGTGTTTTATTACTTTATTGAAATCATTAGCTGTCTAATAGTTCTAATGGCTTAAATGCTCTTTTTGACCTATGCATTGCTTAACTTGTCATACTTGTTTTGCAATATTCCTTTTTCCAGACAAACCAAACACATCCATCAGCAAAGCGTCAGGTTTTGGTTTGGACCACGCCTCTAGCCCTGCCCACTTTATTATGTTTCTTAGCAACACCTTTTATTTGTGACAATCTTTCGAAAGGTGGGGTGGATAGCACAGTTGCAGGAAGAATGCCAAAGCCTCTGCTGCATGGTTATGTCAATTTCACAAACCTGATGACTCAAACTTTTTGTTTCAATTTCAATAAAATTAATTCATGCTATAGATAAAAAGCTAAGGACGTTTGTTCTTGAGCTCTTTCCAAACTCTTTCTCAGAGATGAAATCTTCCACTGCTGATTCCAGTGGAAAGGAAAACAGCTTCCTAATATTTGCAGGCATATCATAGTCATTTCTGCTCCAAAGATTTTATGCTCGGTTTTCTCTAGAGTTCCTACTTTATGTGCGCCATGCATCATAACAATATTCCAGAGTTTACCATTCCACTTTTAGATTTTATCTCTAGTTACAGACAAAATTTCAGACCTGCTGTTGCTGTCATTTTGATTGTGTAGAAAGGTCTAATGCTGTTCTGTGTTCTCAAAGCCCATGAGCCTTCTGTTTACAATGTTACATTCTCATACTGTTGTGACTTGCAAGCAGACAGAGACAGGACTGAAAGGTGGATGTAGTGAAAATGTCGAGAGTTTTGGTAACCAAGAGATCAAGACTATCTTTCACCAATGCAAAATATTTAGTAAGGTATCAAAATCAATATGCCAGAAATGTAGCTATTTAAACCAAGGAAAGATTAAAGAATCAGTAACTCGCATGTTTATCCAGATTTCGCATACTTAAGGGATGCATTAGCCATCCTTTACGTGTTCGCTCTAGATGTCACACACTGCACGCCCTCCAATGCATTCTGGGAAAAATTCTCATGGGAGCCACCAAGCAAAATTTCAGAAAATGGCATCACAATATAACAATGAAAAAATTATCATTTTTCTCAGCAGACAGAAAGTAAACAAAATGGATGCATTTAGTGTAAGAAGGAATCAGAAAAACAAGATAAATAAATTAAAGTAATTGCAAAATCAACACACATACCTTATCAATGAAACTCAGGGTTGTGTGTGGATAGAGCTCATTCCAGTAGAACTGTACTCAGGAGCCTTGGAGTAGTCACACTCACACTAACACACACATAAACGCACGCAAACACCTACACAGGGACTATTAAATTACCAATAAAAGAAAACATCTTTGGGGATATGGGAGGAAAACTGGAGTAACTGGAGGAAAATCCATACAGTCATGAGTAGATTGTGTAAACTCCACACGGGCAACATCCAGGTATAGAAATCAGACCCAGGAAGCTGGATCTGTGAGGCATCAGCACGGTCTGCTGCATCTCCCTGTTGTCCCTTATGTTTATAAACATTTGAATTTGAACTTTTTATGTTTTGTTTGCATTTATTTCAGGTCAGGCAGAAAGTCATTCTAATTTTTGTTTTATTTCTAACTCATACTATCTACTTGTCTATACTACTCACAGAAATCTGTGAAAAATAATGCATCTCTCACAAGACAACAGAAGGTGGTCCTGGGCTGTTGTAACAACTTGGAGGTTCTTCACACCATTTCAGACACTGCTGATGCCCGAAATCCCCCCCCCCCCCCACTTAATAAATAAGTAGGTATTGTCATTTTGTGTTTTCTGAAGCACAATTATGAACTATTTGTTTATGAATCTTGTCCTACTGTAAAAATTTAGTGTGCAACACTTTTATGTTTCACACTGCGTCTCAAAACAAAGAGAATAAGTCACATGTGGTCAGTGTAAAGAAGAATCTCTTTTCTTTTCAAAGTTGCAGATACAGCAGTCTAGGGGTCAGGAGAAAGTACCCTGACCTCAACCTTCTTTTATTGAATACAGTAATCCCTCCTCTATCGCGGGGGTTGCGTTCCAGACCACCTCGTGAAAGGTGAAAATCCGCGAAGTAGAAACCATATGTTTATATGGTTATTTTTATGTTGTCATGCTTGGGTCACAGATTTGCACAGAAGCAAAGGAAGTTGTAGAGAGACAGGAACGTTATTCAAACACTGCAAACAAACATTTGTCTCTTTTTCAAAAGTTTAAACTGTGCTCCATGACAAGACAGAGATGACAGTTCCGTCTCACAATTAAAAGAATGCAAACATATCTTCCTCTTCAAAGAAGTGCGAGTCAGGAGCAGATAATGTCAGAGAGATAGAGAAAGCAAACAAATCAATAGGGCTGTTTGGCTTTTAAGTATTCAAAGCACCGCGGCACAAAGCAGCTGAAGGCGGCAGCTCACACCCCCTCCGTCAGGAGCAGAGAAAGAGAGAGAGAGAGAGACAGATAGAGAGAGACAGATAAAAACAAACAACCAAAAATCAATACGTGCCCTTCGTGCTTTTAAGTATACGAAGCAGCTGCACAGAAGGGAGCAAAGTGAAGATAATCTTTCAGCACTTTTAGACAAGCGTCCGTATCGTCTAGGTGTGCGAACAGCCCCCCTGCTCACACCCCCTACGTCAGGATCAGAGAAAGCGCAAGAGAGAGAAAGAGAAAAGTAAGCTGGGTAGCTTCTCAGCCATCTGCCAATAGCGTCCCTTGTATGAAATCAACTGGGCAAACCAACTGAGGAAGCATGTACCAGAAATTAAAAGACCCATTGTCCTCAGAAATCCGCGAACCAGCAAAAAATCCGCGATATATATTTAAATATGCTTACATATAAAATCCGCGATAGAGTGAAGCCGCGAAAGGCAAAGTGCGATATAGCGAGGGATTACTGTACTGACATATCTTCTCTGCCATATGGGGTTTGGCGCCAATTATTATATGATTTTCACAAAGTTCTACAGGAGAACATTACAGTCTGTCACCACTTGTAGCATAACATCCGGGTATGACACTTCTCCACTCTCCCTCTTAGTCTAATCCAGCAGAAGTTCTTCTCTGTGGGTGTCATCACTGCCAAACTGGCACAGGACTCTCACTGGAAAGCCTATGTTTTGTTTTTTTATTGACTCTTGGAAATCTTCTTTCTGTAATCTGGTTCATCTGGAGCATCAGGAAATTGCCTTCATTTAACAAGCTTTTGGGGTGACAAGATATCTGGTGGAGGGTCATAATGGCAGCTCATCCTCCTTGATGCCTTTTCTTTTTGAGTCCAGCTATGGACCACTGCTCTTTTTAATTAGTCAGTCACACAGGCTCCATTTAGTCATTCTTTCTTTTAATCCTGTAATTTCACACATCCTGTTCCTCTATGATTTCATTTATTCTGTTTAACAATAAATGTGTTCATAAAAAAAATCAACATATCTGTCCTGCATTTGTAAACAGCAGATTTGTGCATGAATTTATACAGTCACTGCTACGGGTATGCAAAGGAATTCCAAACTTCCATTGGTGAAATATGGTCTCCAAGAAGGTTAAAAGGCAAACATTACTAATGAAATAGGCTAATTACTTAAGTTTGTCAGTTTGCAAATTGCGTCAGTTTATAGCAGAGTTGCAAGGCAACAGCATCAGGGTATTTTAATGAATTAGGAAAATACTAACTGTGCTACCTGTCTAACACGGGTTGAAATCCAAGCAATCAAAGTGGACCTCACCATTAATGTTTGCAATGCACCAGCTACTGGAAAGTGTTTTGTAGTGCATGCAGTAATGAAATGCATTGCATTTTTCGTTCCAACAGATAAATAATAAAATATTTATAGCAATAAAATTCATTACTATAAATATTTTTAATGCACTGTCTGCTGAAATGAAAAATGCAAAGCATATGTCGCTTTTATATTCCATTTGGAATGGGATTCTTAAAAGCAGTGCTAATGGTTGTGATGTGCCATCTGTTGGAATGACAAATGCAATGCATTTATTTACTAAAAATGTTTGTGATGCACCATCAGTTGGAATTACAGAGACATAACAACTGGATGGACACACATACACAGACACTTGTCCTTTTATTAAGGTGGATAACTTTAACTTAAAAAAAGATAAAAGGGAATAAAAACTTTATTTCATGTTCCACAAATAGAGGTCTGAAATTAAAGCATAATGCATAACTAACATTTTGCTTAAAAAGTAAACTGGAAAATGAAGTTGTACATGAAATCATTGAAAAACAATGGATTACACAAAGGCCATGTACTCTAACTAAAGGAATCAAGATGCACATGTGGTAGAAATCAAACATATTAATTAAAGAAATAAACTTATCCTCTAACAGGACAAGTTCAATAAAACCTTTTTCAGTCAGTAATCAAGCAGAATGAAAGCTTGTCCATCTATGTCATTTATTACTCCTGCAGCACCATACTGAGGAGGGAGTATCTCTCACAGCAGCATAATCAGAATGATCAAAGAAACAAAGGATAGAAGTTTCTTTTATAAACTATTCAGTTTACATACAGTGCCAATCAATGCATACAGTACATTTTACACTGGTTGGTTCATTACTTTACACCCAAATGCTCTATCTCTATATATATAAAATTCAACATATGTCTGTCTGTCTGCTTTTCACGTGAGAACTACTTAACGGATTTAGATTGGGGTTTTTTTCTATAATTTGCTTGAACATTCCGGTTGATTTTGTGACTTCTCTCATTGCGCTATGTATCATAGTTTACTTGCGGTACCAATTTATTTGCACAAATCCAAAAGACATGCAGCAGGCTGAGGGGAGGGGGGCATAGCCCTCCTCGCTCATGTGGCAGCCTTGGGGCGTGTACCTTACCTCCACTTAACTGTGGGCAGAGGGGAGGAGGAAGCCTGTCAGGAGTGGGGAGCAGAGCAGGGCCCTCCTCACTGTCCTGTTTCACTACTACATGGGCGAAGCCATGGGTGATGGCTAGTATAAAATAAAAGTCAGCTTTATTATATTCTTATTCTTCTTAAACCGTTTGGGTTGAGCCACCACCCTTGAAATTTCTGTGTATGTAACAACTGTCCATTTTAGTTGTCTGGAGGACATCTGCTGATTTATTTCATCTCTTAGTCATCTTTCAGTACATTTTGTGTAATACATCAGCCTTTCATTCTGGTACATCCTTTGTTTATTTGACCATCTCAGTTCTTATATATTTCAGTGCCCACTGCAAACCAAAATAATTAGCTGTTGTCACCTCTAAATTATATTCTCACACACCATGGATGAAAATATGCAGATCTAACAATTATATAACAAATAAACCTGTATTGGCAGATCCAGAAAACATCAGTGAATTAAAAAAAAAAAGAAGTAGTACACAAGAAGAAATTCTGAAGCACTGGGAAGAATGATGCAGCAGTTTAACCAAAAAAGCTGACAGCAGTTGCTGGAGGAAGAGAAAATTGAACTGAACTACATCACCCTCAGAGCAATAACAGATGACTTAATACTGCTGGAGGAAGTGGAATTAGCAAAGGGGAACTCGAAGTTGAGAAAGAGTGCAGAAAGCATCTAAAGTAAAATGACATTAGCCATCGTACATTAGGAATGTGCTCAAGTGAGTGAAGGACTCCCGTCTGAAGAACACATAATTCTGAAGGTATATTACCTATACAACGGGTTTATCAGTTTCACTAATGTATAAGACATCATGTTTGCCTTATTCAGTGAAGAACCTTATTAAAAAGCTGAGAGGTGACCTAGGCTGTCTATGTTTGTGGGGTTAAAGGAAAGACTCGGGGATGACAGGTGGTGTCATTTTTTTGTGAGGGTAAAAGGTGTTTCGTCTAGCACAGTGAAGCAGCCAAATTTTCACAGGTCATTCTTTTAATGTTGTACTTTGTGTTTTAATTCACTTTGTCTATCTCTCGCTTGATATTTTGGAGTGTATAGCTAGTGGCTATACTGTCAGTTGCCAACAACATAAAATTACTTGTTTTAGCATATACGTGTTTAAAGGATCGCTATTATAATGTGTACAGAGTACCAAGTCAATGAATTTAAGCAGAGGAAGTGGCCTTGTAAGTGCTACTCTTTAAGACCTTGATCATCTTTCTCTCTCTCTCTCACACACACACACACACGCACGCACACACACGCACACACACCCACACACACATGCACACACACACACACAGAGACTCACACACACACATATTCACGCGCACACACACACACACACACACACACACACACACACTGCATGGGCTCTGTCCCTTCTGATAGTGTCATTCTTGATGGACAGAATTTTCACAGCAAAATCGCAATTGTTTCCAGTGCAAATTGAAGTGTCGCTGTTCTCTTAATTAACTTCAAAACAGAGCAGACTGAAGCAGTGGTTCTCATACTCAGCTCCGGTTATCCCCCCTATGTGGCTGAAGGTTTTTAATCTAACAAATGTCTGTCTTAATTGTACTCCACCATTAATTAATGTTGTTATTTCCTATTTTCTGTGTTTCGGGGAGAATGTAGAAATTACCAAACTAAGCTGGGTACATTTTTAAGAGAATTGCCCAACATTTCTGTGTTCCATGGGGATAATTTTGTATTTTTTTTTATTGTTAACTTTGTTTTTCAAGATTTTTATCATCATCATCAGGACTATCACTCTTCTTTTCCTGATTTTCTGATTTTTAATCCATTATTGACTAATGAACACCTTAGTGGTCTGACACCAAAGTAACTGCAGTCTTTCAGCATCCAGTGTCATTTGTTGGGAGTCTGCTGTACTAGGTGTTAATTGTCATTATTAGAATACATTTAAAGTAACAAACTACACAGGAAAGAAGGCAAATTAATAGGAAAACAACAAAAGCGATTTAAGCATTTAAAGCCATAGCAGAAGGGCCCATACAGTATTTCTAAATGTGTTATAAGTGTAGAAATCACACACTTTTGCTTTTCTAAATTCAGAATAAGAGAAGAGAAAAAAGGTGAGCTAATCAAATGAGACCAATTCACTCACTGGTTATGAAACTGGGGGCAACAAAAACTAGCAGCCACATGGGGTCCCCGGGCGAGTTTGAGAATTGCTTGTGTAAAGTACACGTGAACCTAAAGATAACTGAAATTTTAATAAATATGTTTGTGTAGTGTTTGCCGAAAGAATAAAAGGCAAACTAGAAATAATCTTGGTGACCAGGAGGAGAAAAAAAAGAGTCAATCTGTCCTATCGTTCATCTAAACTAAACTGCTAAACTAAAAATCAGAGTCAAGCCAAAAATATCATGTAACACTACTAATGGGTTCTAATAACCATTTCCAGAGATTTATTTTGATTTATCCAGTTGTGACAATAACACTTCACACGTTCAAATGTCTTTGCAAAACAACATCATAATAATTGAAAAGGACGCAAAAACTGTAAAACCATTAGAAAAAAATGTCTAATTCAAAAACTCATGCCAAAATTAAGCTCTGTTACCACAAAAACCAAAATCCAGATATATAATGTAATAACTAGAGCTCCAAGAGATAAGTAATTAAATTAAAATGAGATGAAACACAAACAGGAGATCTCTAAATGAGGGTTTGACTAGAGAAGTTAGCTCCATAATTTATCTGCCCTTTTAAATTCACCAAACAGATTGGACCTGTCACGTATTAACTGGCACGTAATAGCACATTACCAAATCCATCCTTCTTTTAAATGTTTCACACAGGTTTCTACACTGTCTAATCTTCATCACTTAAGGAATATAGCAGAAGTTAGACCTCTTATAACTTTACAAGGCACTGAGAAATTAATTCACACTTTTGTTTTTAGTCGACTAGATTATTGTAATGCACTCCTAACAGGACTACCTAAGAAAGACATCAATCACTTGCAGTTAAGGCAGAATGAAGAAGCCAGAATCTTAACTTGAAAAACAAAATCTGAGCATATCTCACCAGTTTTAGCGTCATTATACTGGGTACCTGTGTCATTCAGAATTGACTTTAAAATACTACTAATGGTTTATAAAGCCTTAATTAATCTTGCTTTGTCCTTTATTTTGGAATGCCTGTCCTCCTAAACTCCAATTTGTAACCTTAGATCTTCAAATTGAGGTCTGCTTATAATTCCAAAAGCTAAACTTTAAACAAGTGGTGAGGCGGCGTTTTGCTGTTATGAACCAAAAATTTGGTATACTTTACCAATAGAAATTCAGCACGCTAATACTGTGGAACATTTTGAAAAACTGCTAAAAACTCATTACTTTAGTTTTGCTTTTCGTACCTACTTTTCATGTATAGTATATTCCTAATAGACTATAAGGGTATAGAATTATCACATTCTTCTGGGATCTGCTATTTGTACTGATCTCCACTATTATCTGCTGTTACTTTCCTGTTCTTCTGTGGTGGCAATCTGCTCCACCACCACCTGATCAAGGCATCATGCAGCCTCCTGAGATGTTAGAATGAAGGCGGTTACAATATGTCTAGTCCTTTAGTTTTGCTGGCTGATTTCTTAGACCTTTGTGTATTGTCACATAGGTGCATCTTGGGGACAGCTTAAAAGCTCTGGTGGTGGTAATTCTTCACCGATCCACAACATGTCACTGTTTATTAATGCCTCGTCTCTTTCACCCCCTACAGACTGGATAACTGATAGCCCTACCACCTCTGATGTCACTTCCAGGTGTCTGTCCTCCTAGACCCACCCCTTCCTGTCTGGCCTGTACTTAACCAGAAGTGTTGTCATCTTGGAGCAGGCACTTTGAGACTTGCATCTATAAAGATGTGTTTTTGCCCTTTCTCTATTATGCTTGTCTGTTTTTTTTTTCATTACAGCATCAACGCCTGTTCTATCCCGGCTACCCTTCTTGTTTTGAATAAAAATACACTACGTCAAGTAGATTCAAAATGCTAGCCTTTGTGGTATGCAGTTATGGAAAATAAGTATAATGTAGCAGCTGCGTGACTGCTGGGAGAAGAGGCAGAGCCAAAAACTGAATTGTCACACTTAAAACAGGTATGTGAGGTGTGCAGTCTTTAGAAAACCTTTGGGAAGACAAATGAAGGAGAATCTGTACCATTAAATGGGTAAGAGAGAGGTATTGCTGGAGTAACAATCATCTTTTGAGTAGAGGGGGATGATTAAGATAGGCAGCATGTAGGTGCTTCAGGATGTAGCATTTGTCACAGGAGGCTGAGGGACAGACCCAGCTGGGACGCCTGGAAGGACCGGGAGATGGCGTTGATGTCCTCCGGGCCACGAGGGGGCAACCACCCTGGATCGGGACAGGACCACGGGAGAGGAGCAAGGAGGCTCAAGCCTTTTGAGACCTGTGGCCACCGCCAGGGGGCGCCCCGAGTCTCAGAGAGCCCGGGAAGCATTCACTTCCGCCATACCCGGGAAGATGAATGAAGAGCCTTCCAGGGATGCCCGGAGTGCTTCCAGGTGCAAGGGCAGCACTTCTGCCACACCAGGAATTGCTGCCCGAAGAATGTCATCAGGCACCTGGAGCACATCCGGGTGAGAATAAAAGGGGCCGCCTCCCTACAATCAGGGAGCTAGAGTCGGGAGTGGGAGCAGGACAAAGCTCCCATGGAGAGACGAAAGGCAGCCCACGGACATTTGAAGAGAGGCCCGTGTTAGGGGTGTTTAGTACTGGGAGCACTGTGTGTATTGAAAATAAATGTGTGCTTTTATAAAGATGTGGTCTCAGTCTGGTGGTGTCCGGGCATATCTCACACATTGTTAATTGTAAATAAAGATGCATGGATCAGGATTAACTACATTTTGTCATGATTTGGAGTTCCAAACATACGATAAATGGGAAGCTGGCTTTAAAAATTCAGAATACAAACAAAGTCTCAAGAAATATCTACAATGCTTCAAGAAAGAGAGAAACCATGAAAACTCTGGCTTGTGAAGACAAATTTCACAAAGAATTTTTATAAATAAAGGCATTTATTACAAACATATAAAAAGCAATAAAAATGTTCAAAGGACCAAAGAAAAATGATATGCCTGCAAAGCATTCGACAAGTGAACAAGTCCAAATACACAAATCCAAAGGCAAATTCAAAAAATGAGTAAAAGAATCCAAAAAAACACACTCAATGAACCTCTAAAGGGTCAGCTGTCAAATACAAGCTAGTGGTGGTCCTACCCACAAAATTAAGGGTGCATAAGAACAATACTAAATACATAAAAACACAACATTTACAAATTAAATCATTTTGGGAAACACAATCAAAGAAAAAACATGATCTTACATAAAGGGAAACCAAAAACAGAAATAATAAATGATGGGAACTTGTGAATTTCCCCCTTGGGATTAATAAAGTATAATATTAATTATAATATTATAAATATTATATTATAATATATTATTAATAAAGTATCTATCTATCTATCTATCTATCTATCTATCTATCTATCTATCTATCTATCTATTTAAACAACAAATTAAATATGAAATATACAAGAAATACACTCGGGCCAAGGCAATAACTCTGACTGAACAACACATTTGATGCGTGTGTCTCAATGCTATTATTCCATTGTCTATTATTATGTAGCACAAAAAAGACTGTCTTGCTAATGCAAAAAATGAACACTCAAATATGAGAGATGTGGTCACAGGCCAAAGTTTTACTGAGTTTTAGTCAATATTTAATATTTATTTGATGCTCATCATGTTGATTGCCTTGAATTATCTTGACACGGAAAGTTATCATTGCCGTGCAGATTGGAAAACTGTGTTTACATACAGTGCCCTCCATAATGTTTGGGACAAAGACATAATTTTCTTTGAAGTACCCCTTTGTGCCGCCATTTAGAATTACAAATCAAGCAACTCAGACACGATTAAAGTGCTCATTGCAGACTTTCATTTAGGGGTATTTGCATACATTTCAGTCACAGCATGTAGAAATTGCAACACTTTTTATACAAGGTCTTCGCAATTCAGGGCGCCATAATGTTTGGGACATAGCAATGGCAGATCTATTAAAGCAGTCATATTTAGTACTTTGTTGCATATCCCTTGCATGCAATGACTGCTTGACGTCTGTGATTCATAGACATCACCAGGCAGTGGAGTAGCTAGAGATTGTGCCGCTTGGTGCGGTGCTTCAATTTGCCTCCTCCAACATATCTGTTAATATATATGTTAACCTATTTAAATAGAAAATTAAAATGATGTATAGAGAAAAATTAAGATAAATTTTGCATTGATTTACTCATACAATATATAGAGAAACAGCCATCATTTTTCACATATAATTATTTATAAGCATCAACTAGACAAGAATATAGTATAGATGCACTGATGCACCATGTTCTGATTATTAGTTTAATATAATTATGCTGTGAAAATCAGAATCAGTGTAGTGTACAAGTGATAGGTGGGGATGTTTTCTGCACAGAGCAAGAACGCATTCAGATTGATAACGAAATGAAATTATAAATTGTAAATTAGTTGTTTATCTTCCTAGAAATTGTTATTGGTGTAATGTTTATGTTTATTTTTGTTATTGCCTCATAAATTTCAACTGCTATATCTGATGCCATTACAGAAGGACAGCCTGAAAATAATTTTTGAAGCATTTGTGGATAAAAATCACAGAATTTTACTTTTTTCATTCATGAGTAATATTTTTTCTGAAACCTGCTGCTTACACATGAATTGTACTGAGCCTTTTGGCCAATAATGCCACCCCCAAAAATGTGCCTCCTGGAGCGGACCGCCCACCCCTAGCTAAGCCACTGTCACCAGGTGCTGAGTATCTTCTCTGGTGATGCTCTGCTAAGCTTCTAATGCAGTCATGTTTGGCTCCTGCTTGTACAGGGGGCTTGTCCCCTTAAGTTTTCACTTCAGCATATTGAAGGTATGCTCAGTTGGTTTTAAATTGGGTGACTTGCTTAGGGTAAGAATGAAAACCTGCAGCCACTGGGGCCTTCCAGGACCGGAGTTGGGGACCCCTGCTTTAGAACAACCCCCAAAGCTACTCATATAGACAGGAATGCCCTCTGAGTGTTCTGTAGTGGTCTCTGTAGAGATTTCTTACTATCCGTGTATCCCTGGCTCCCCACTATTGAATTAAAAGGACAGGTGACCTTGGTGGGGCGGCACGGTGGTGCAGTGGTAGCACTGCTGCCTCGCAGTAAGGAGACCTGGGTTTGCTTCCCAGGTCCTCCCTGCATGGAGTTTGTATGTTCTCCCAGGTTTCCTCCCACAGTTGAAAGACATGCAGGTTAGGTGCATTGGCGATCCTAAATTGTCCTTAGTATGTGCTTGGTGTGTGTGTGTGTGTGTGTGTGTGCCCTGCCTAGGATTTGTTCCTGCCTTGCACCCTGTGTTGGCTGGGATTGGCTCCAGCAGACCTCCGTGACCCTGTGTTAGGATATAGCGGGTTGGTGGATGGATGGATGGATGGGTGACCTTGGCGTCTCCATGCTGCCATCCTCCATAATATGGCACCTGGAAGGGCTGTCTAGTCATCAATATTACTTGGAAGGGCTGTCTAATGATCAGTATCATCTCCTTTTTTGTAATGAGAACACTGCTGGGTCAGTTGCTTGTTGTTTGCCAGGTTTATGCTTTTTCACCAGGAATGAGTATAATCAGCATTTTCTTGTACTGTATAATGCTGGGAAGCAACAAGATGAGACTTTGTATCCTGCCAAGCTGATAACCAAAGATAGCTAAACAATGTTAAACTGTTAAAACATAGGAGAATTTAATAGATTTAAAACTCAGCACTTGCAAAAAAAAACACTTGTGCAAAACATCCTTTAGTAATGAGCATCAGAAAACAAAGGACTATACAATATACATTTGGCTAAGTAAAAGTATTTGCCAGTAAATTTCACTGAAATCCAGAGTTATTCTGCACTTCCTTATGGATTGTAAGTTGTGTGTCCTGCTGTTATTTTTAACTCACCTACAGAAAAGGAAGGAAGCATCTAGAAATTATCTAGAGCACGTAAGAGCTCAAAATAGCTTGCATACTCATTCACTGCACAAACACTGCGTTTATTCACACAGCAGACATTCACCTACGTCTCAGCTGGACGATTATTTCAGATCTCTGAATGAATCATGCGCTGTGTTTCCCAAAGCACGACAAGGGAGACCTCTGTGAATATTAAACAGTGGGTCTCTGGATGAAGCTGCCAACATAAGACATGATGCAGTCAGATCCAAAGATGGAATAGCTGATTCCACATTGCCGTTTTCATTATGAACTGTGAGCACTGCAAATAGGGGAAAAATAAGGAAATTAATGTCTTCAGGATTTGGGAAATAATATGATACTAGGATGTTATTATTGCTAATTTCATTTTTTCTCATGTAGAGTGGATTCAGAAAGTATTCAGACCCCTTCATTTTCTGTACACTTTAATGTGCTGTAGAATTAATTTTAAATGGATAAATCTGCAGTTTTTGCTCATCAATCTACACTCAATAACCCTATAACCAGGTGAGGCCAGGTTGGGGAGCATGCACTGGTACAGTGTGTTGCCACACCCACCACATGACGAAATAGCTTGGGATCCCGGTTGGCAAACCCCACTGGCAAACACATGGCCCAGTCCCACCCTCTGGATATGACCTTTTACCTGCTGCAGCCAGGTGTTACATGGTCGTCCTCAGGTCTTCAACAATGAGGATCCAGTAAGCCAGGTCACCCTCGAGGAATCGCTCCATATGGCCATAGTGCCGTAACTGATGTTCTCCCACAATGCAGGTAATGGGTCTCATTCGGGACTCCATGAGCAACTGCTCATTCGACACAAAGTCAAACCAGTGGTACCCAAGGACTCTCCGAAAAGACACAGCACCAAAGCTATCCCAGGCCACTGATGTCTCACAACCATATAGCAAAACAGGAAGCACCAGGGCTGTAAAAACTTGGACCTTCACCCTTTTGTAAAGATATTTAGAGCACTACATGCCCCTTTCCAGCAACCTCATGACCTGTCATGCTGAGGTAAGTAAACCTCTCAATAAGGTTTACACTGCTGATGGCTGTGCCCAAGAGGTCATTGAAGGCCTGAATTTTGTTTTTTATCCAGGATACTCACAAGGCCAACCACTCAAACTCCTTACTCAGTCTCTCAAGAGCCCCAAACAGACCCTCCATTGACTCCACAAATATCACAGCATCGTTGGCAAAGTCAAGATCAGTGAATTTGTCCTCACCAATAGATGTCCCATAGCCACTGGACCTCACGACGCTATCCAACACCCAGTCCATGCAAGCACTGAACAGAGTAAGAGCAAGAACACAGCCCTGACAAACTCCAGAATCAACTGGGAAAAACATAGCAGTTCTGCCTCCACTCTGCACAGCACTCACAGTACCAGTGTACAGGCCAGCCATGATATCCAGCAACTTTGAGGGGATTCCGCAAAGTCTCAGGATGTCTCACAGGGTAGTTCAATCAAATGAGTTGAACACTTTACAAAAATCTACAAAGGGTGCAAAGAAACTCTGCAGCTATTTTTGTGTGTGCTCCATGAGAACCTTTAGTGACAGGATATTGATGGCGTAAAATCTGACTGCTCCGGTCACTGGTAGGTGAGCAAGTGATCACGGATCCTAATGAAGATGACCCTTGCAAGGACCTTACCCAGTACCTAGAGCAGTGTAATCCCCCTGTAGTTGCCACAATCCAGGCGATCACTCTTCCCTTTCCAGGCAAGGATGGCAAGTACTGTTTTCCAGTCAGTTGGGATGACATTTGGCCAACTCCATTTTACAAATATTGAGGACGCTCTGCTCCTGGGTACACTTTAGAAATGGTTTATTACCCTTACCCTAATCTGTGCCTCACAACAGTTTTTCTTATGGAGGTCTAGAGTTGCTCTGACTTTATGGCTTGGGTTTTGTCATGGCAGGCAGTATGAATTTTGGGGCCTTATATACACAGGTGCGCACCTTTCTAAACAATACCCAATCAATTTAATTTGCCACAGACAGACTTCAATTAAGTTCTCCACATCTTGAGGTTAATTAAATCAAAAAGGAAGCTCCTGAACACAGAAAAAAGGTCTGAATAATTGAATAATGAGAGTTTCTTTTAATTTTTAATAAAATTGCAAAGTGTACTGAAAAACCATGTTTTCACTTTGTTATTATATGTTATTGGGTGTAGATTGATGGGAAATAATGGCAAATTCATCCATTTAAAATTAAATCTACAACACAATAAAATGTGAAGGGTTCTGTTTACTTTCAGAATCCACTGTATGTGTGCTGTATAGTTCTGATGGCATGTAAGTAAGTCAGTGTCAGTCTCTCTCACTCTCTCTTTAAATATACAATATATTTTTTCATTAAAATACTGTGGGAGAGGAAGAGGTTTCTCATACTAAGGAGTTTGAAAGTATTCAACATTTTGTTCTTATTAGTTTTGTGGTTCATGCCCACCTGCCAATAGTGACATGCTTACTCCAAAAACTGTCACAGATGGCTCCCTGGCTGCCGTGACAAGCAGTATCTTGATGATACTGATCCTAACAGTTATTTAGAAAGGCTTAATTACTTTTTTCATTAACATTTTCACAGGGGAGGTAAATCAATGTACAAACATAATGAACATCAATACACATCTGTCCTAGGGAGACATCTAAGACCACTAGTAGGGAGTGGGGTCATGTCTACCTTAATTACCCAAATAACAATTCACCCCCACTTCCAAATATAGTCCTTTTCTCCTCACCATATTCTTGTTCCTTCAGTGGCCTTGCTACAATCTCACTCCAAAATTAAACAATGGTCAGAACATTCTCCAGACCCTGGTCACCAGCTAGATAATATAATAAGTAGTAAGGTGTGTACTTCCACATTAGTAAGCCAGTAATCTTTACTTTGTGACAAAACAGTGAAAGAAAAATCAGTGATTAAATGCAATATCAACCCATTAACCTATTCTCTAAACCCATCGACCTATTAATTAAATGGTGACACCCATCCTGACAGCATTGGATGCAACATGGCAACTGACCCAAAATGGGACTCCAGTTTATCACATTGCATATACACTCTTACAGGGTAGGATTCAAAAGTAATGAGCCTTTGTTCAAAAAGACAAATTTATTGAGCAAATCGGTACAACTAATTAATAGTCTTCAAAATAGGCACCTCCTGCATCAATACACTTTTGTAGGTGGCTTTTCCATGACTCGAAGGCGTCCACGTAGGCCTGTTCCGGGATGGCTGCAAGGGCTGCCTTGACATTTGCTTGGATGTCCTCGATCGAGTCGAAGCGTTTTCCTTTCAGCGCTGATTTTAAGCGCGGAAACAAGAAGAAGCCAGAAGGCGACACGTCCGGACTGTAGGGAGGCTGGGGGACCACCGGAACGTTCACCCGGGCCAGGTAGGCGCTCACGATGAAGGCGGTGTGGCTGGGTGCTTTATCGTGGTGAAGCTTCCAGCTGTCCTTGATGTCCCTTGGCTTGCGCGCGACGCTTCTTTTCAGCCTTTTCAGGACTTCTAAGTAGTAAGCAGCATTCACAGTCTGTCCTTGCGGGACAAACTCGTAGTGGATGATCCCCTTCACTCCGAAGAAGGCAATGAGCATGGTCTTCGTCTTCAACGCGTACCGTTGCTCTAACGAACTTTCCATTCCGCCATGTAACGCACTACCGCACAGGGGTTCCGTCAAGGCCGATCCTACCGCTCCGAAAGCTCGGAGCGGTAGGAGCTACGTTGCGTTGTGAAGCCAACACCCACCGTCTCCGTCGCTGGCAAGTGGGGCGCGCGGCGAGGTACGTTCGCGTCAGAACAAAATGAGGCTCATTACTTTTGAATCCTACCCCGTACACCAACACTACAGAGCCAACTTAGAGTCACCAATCAAACTAATACCAATGTGTTTATAATGTGCAAGAAGAATCCTGCCAGACACTGGTTTTATCTATAAACTCTTTACAGGAGACACTGGCACAGGATTCAAACCCTGCCACCTAGGACTACAAAACTTTGCTGCTTACTTAAGATGAACTTTTCCTATCAATTTAACTTGAAATCATTTTAAAGAAAAAATACTGTCTTGCCTGCTCTGACACTATCACATGTGCAGGACATATTCAACAATGACAGCATAAAGCCTGCAGTGACATATTTTACAGTGCAGTGTTTCCGAAAAAGTAATGCAATAGTTTTGTCAGCATGTCAGATAAACATTGTAAAAAAGATTGTTGTAGGGACTGAAACAGTGACATCTACTGGCTTGGGCTAGAATTGCAGTAGGATTCTAAAAACCTTCACTCCCTAATAAAATCTCTCCTACAAATGCACTCACAAGTCTCAAAAGCCATAAGGCAGAATGGACAGACTACAATGTGCAGGAAGGAAAAGGAAGAGAGAGAAAGAGCAAACTGAGAAATCAATTGTCTTCTCATGGTCATGTATTAGCGTTTCACTTCTGGCTAGGGTTCAAAGTCATGTTCCTTATCTGTTTTGTCCATTTTTGTACCATTTATTTATATTAAGTTTTCTTTTGTTTATTATGTACATTATTATTTGTTTTTTGTCTGTGATTATAAAATGCCTTGGTCACATCCTATGTTGCAGTGGTTAAGGCTTTGGACCTCAAACCTGGGGTTGTGGGTTCAAATCCTGCTATTGACACTGTGTGACCCTGAGCAAATCACTTTACCTGTCTGTGCTCCAATTAGGCAAAGAAATGTAACCAATTGCATCTCAAAAGTATTAAGTCCCTTTGGATAAAGGTGTTGACCAAATAAATGTGGTTTATGGGTGGTCCCCCAAGATGTTCTGCCCCTCCACTCTATAATTCTGGGGGGGGGGGGGGGGGGGGGGGTCTACCATAATTCCTGACAGTTCGTTTTTAATGCACTATGCAGTGGAGTGTACACTTGTGTTTCTGTTGAGCTTATTGTGATTTCCTGGACAGTGTTTGAAAATAAGAAACATAAGAAATATGACAAACAGGAATAGACTATCGAGTCCATCAAGCCCATTTGTTTAGCTAAGCTGTCACAATGTGCCAATATCTCATCCAAGTTCTTCTTAACGTCTGTCAAGGTTTCTGCAAGGTGTTTGCTGTGGATCGCCTTGACTTCTCTTGTAATTTCTTTTGTGCTCTAAGGAGCTTCTTTTGCTACAGAACATTTTTGTTAAAAAATATTTTTTTTATTTTATTAAGATTCTTCAAGATTCTTTTTGTTTCAGGTAGGGGTTTAGATGGTAATCTCCCCTAGAGGGCAATTTTGGAAATATTTATGGGACTTATGTGCTTTTGGGACTACCAGTCCATGACACCCATAAATTGAACATTCACAACAATTTCTTAGAATTAGGTGTTAAAAAATGAATTTGTTTCTTTTTGTTTTGTCATATATCTGTGTACTTTGAAGCAATTGTGGAGCCCCACTAAATTTTCAAACTTCTTCCTCTGTTCTTTCCAAGTCATGATCTTCTCTTAACCCTCATTTATAACTTCTTTCTAACTTCAAAGTGCTGAAGTCTGTGAATGTTCTCCTCTTTAAGACCTGCTGCAGTGGGGTTGAGTTCTGAACATAGATATTCCTCATTCCTGAATGTATTTTTATCTACCATTGTGTTGTGCATTTGCTTGTGTGTTTTGGATGTTTTGTCCCACTGTGTGATGATTTCCAATGAAGTCTTAACTGTCTATCTCACATTTTCCTTTAGTATACATTGACATTGTATGCTTGGCAGGCTCAAAAATAATGTTGTGTTCAGGTTCTGAAGCTCCAAACCAGGCATAGTCCATTGGCCAGCACAGCCACCACTACCATTTTATTTGATGTTCTTCTGGTCACAATCATTACAATCCAACACCTTCAATTTTCATTCATTTGTCCAGAGCAAATTATTCTAGATGACTTTTGATTCACTTAAGTGTTTTTCTTATAGTCTTTCAGATAGTAAAAGGTCCATAGCAGAAGCATCTTCTTTGATGTTCTTTTGTAAAATTCTTTTATTTTAATTGTTTTGGTCTATTCATCTTATTATACTTGACATTTTGCAAAAGGAGAGAGGTTTTAGTTTTTTGGATGAAATCATGAAATACAGTCAAATACAGAAAAAGACACTTAAGAGTAGATTGACATATATATCACACGTTATTAGTTTGTAGATTATTTTTCATACCATGGAATGATAGACACCATATTGTTTTGGAGTGAACTTTTTATGGGACTGTCATAGATTTCTTTTAATCTAGGCTTTGCCATGCTACACCCTTTTAATGATCATATTTCTGCCCTCGGCTATATCTAATTTGTGCTGCTTGCCTCTGATCTCACTCATGTCATGGCGCCTGTCTCCCACGCCTCCCAGCTTGAATTGGCTTACAAAAAGTTTCTTGAGATAGGCTAGCTTGTTTGTATTTACTTAGCCCTTTGCCATAATTCAGTTCACTAACAGCCTCAGAATCATTTAGATTCATAAAAACAAAATACAAAATAGTAATGGAAAATTGTAAAACCATTTACGTTCTCAAGCGTACACATCCATTTGAGTAGAGTACTAGAGCATTCATAAAATATTGCTAAAATATAATAGAAACTACAGTATACTGCCAGAAGATCCAGCAAACAGAAGATGCGTGGTTCTCAGTTCATTCATTGAGTCTGTCTAGTTGGTTCATGTCTTGGTTCTTAGTTTTTTAAGCTCTATCTCATGTTATAGCCTGTATGATTCTGACTTTTGTTATTTTTTGACTTGTGCCCTGATGCCGTATTCTGTTTCACAAATTAACTTTTTCCTCAACTATCATGATGTATTGGATTCCAGATTACGAGCTTCATTTTGCATCTCCACCATGTCAGTTTTAATTCTTTATATCTGCAAGTATATTTCATATTCCAGGTCACTTCATCCTTGTACTTGATTTCTTTTATTGCTACTAATGGAGATTTTAAGATTAAGTAACCTTTTAAAGTTCTGTCTTTAAGGAAAGCTAAGGTAAAGGGCAAAGGTATGGAGAGCAGCAGAAACCAATATGGAAGTGTGCAGTAATCTCAGAACACCAAACTCCGTTTCTAATTATTTATAATGTTTTGAGTGGAGTCTTTTTCTGATGATCAGCTAATTATTTCCACAATTTTTGAGTAACTGATTGAATGACCTTCTTAACAGATAATAGAAAGTACTTTGCAGGTTGCTGCTGGTTGTTGAATTTTGTGTTATTCCTTCCACGCCCCAAAGGTGAATGTTTAATGTTATTTGGTGACATTAAGTTGGCCTACAATGAGCAACGTGACTGTAGGTGTCTGAGTATCCCCTACAAAGAACGGGCATCCCATCCAGGATTAGTTCCTTGCTTTCTACCAGGAAAGGTACCTGCCCCTTAACCTCAAAGTAGATTAAGTGAGTTCTATTATTAAACTGGGAAAAAAGTAAATAGTAACAATTAGACTGGAAGGTCTTGAGGTCAAAAGCAGCATTTCAAACAAAATTTTAAAAATGTTTCTCCTTCAGTTTTACTTTTGCTCGGTGTGATGTGGCTAGGTGCAGGAATGACAACTCCATTAAGCAAGAAAATTTGGGGAGCCTACTGGGTCATCCTGTTTATTGCCTGAAGACAGAAAAAGACAAAATAAAAGAAATGCTCTTCAACGTGTGCTTCCTGTTATGTGGGGTATCAAGGGTTAACAAAATGAGGTTTGTCGGGCTGGTTATTAGATCACAGTCCTAGCAAAGTTCTGTCTGGCAGGGCGCTCGTGTCAGAAATGACGTTGGTTTTTATGGTGGCTGAACCGGAAGGGGCAGGGTCAGTTGTCCTCACTGCATAGCTTCTCATACTGTGGAAAAAAAAAGGAGATGACAGTGCTAGCAATAGAACCTCCTCTCGTCCCGGCAGGTTATTACATCTCGACTGAGCCTGTGTGGAGTTATGAGGATTATCCACAATAAACCACAAACTAAATGAAAAAGGTCATCCAAAATCAAATGTCTGCAAACCTCTGCTACAAGAATCACAATATCTTTCTTCTTCTTAATGAGCTTTTTACACAAAATTACACACCATTCTCAAACCTGATTAATCCAAATCAGGGTCATATGTCCTGGCAGCACTGAGTGCAAGGATACATAATTACATTAAAACCTTGTTCGTTTACTCCTACTTTGAAAAAGTTTTTCGGAGGTCTAACCATTGGCTACAATTAGCAGCAAATTAGTAGGTGAAGGTAAGAAACAGTAACATTACTCTCCTTGAGTTTGCACAACTACTGGATTTGATCAGTGTATTCTTGCAAAAGAAAGAAAGGTGCAGTCACTACACTGTATTTACTGTCAATATAAGTCTACACACCACTCTGCTTCAGTTCAAAAAAGTAAATTCAGCTCTAGAGACTGATAGGCAGAAGAACGTACTGACAGCATCACTGCCCTACAGAAATTAGCTTCCTGTGACTATATGTCAGGACACTTACCTACAGCCTTGGCCGAGACTCCTGTTTTTCATTTTCATTAATACTGTAAGTGTGTAGAGCAGAAACAAGCAAGTCAAGCCAGTGCTGATACAAACACAATAAAATCTGTGATTTCATCTGTCCACCTTTCTTCTGACCTGCTTAATTAACCAAAGGTTTCCAGGAACCTAGAGTGGGCAACCCATTACATTGGACTAAACCTAATGCATTGCAGAGCACAGTTGTTCATGCAAACCTTCTCAGTCAAGTAACTATACAAACAGCCACTGCCCCAGTGGCTCTCCTTATCTCAGGCCATGTGCCACTTTTATTTACCAGGAAATATACGTGCAATGAATGATTAACACCCACTACTGCCAGGGCAGATTTTAACGTCCTGTACTTGTGAGCTGGATCTGGACAGATGGATGGAGAGATGGATGAAATCCATGTAAAGTTGAAGATGCATTCCCAAACAACTCCGGAGAGCTTCCTCCTTGCATGTTTATTATTATTTAATATAAATCTCCATTTTGGTCCCATTCCTAAAGCTGTGCTTAATCAGATTCTCTGAGTCCTGGCCTCGTCCCCAAGTGCAGATGTAACGTCACTTGGTACTAATAATGCAAACCCTGTACCTTCTCATTCTTTTGGCCTATACATTTTAACACCTTAATCGAACCATCAATTGATGACTTCTTTGTACTTTTTTCTTCCCTTGCAGCCATTCCATTGTCATAGTAACAGCAACTCAGCTGTAGCTGCTGCTGTCATGGAAACAGATAAGCACACCACTGCCTCCTGTTGGCCAGCTGTGGATTCAGTCTGAGACACTCATCAGCCACAATCAGGGTAAGAGCTGCCCCTCTCCTGCTGACATGAAGACGTATCCACAAGAGAAATCATCTTTCTTTCTTTCTTTCTTTCTTTCTTTCTTTCTTTCTTTCTTTCTTTCTTTCTTTCTTTCTTTCTTTCTTTCTTTCTTTCTTTCTTTCTTTCTTTCTTTCTTTTCAGTGCTTGCACCTATTCCAGTGGTAAAATATACTGGAACTGCAAAAAATATGGAAATAATACAAATCTGAAAAGCTCTTGTAAAATATAAGGAAACACTTTTTCACTTCTTTTTTTCATGTATGTCTTAAATAATCTCAATCATGGCTCATGGAACTTCTTTTGTTTTCCAAAGAAGGCTAAAAAAAAAAGCAACAATGAGCCACATTTTTTTCAGCTGGGTGAAAGAATGCAAAGGATTTATAAATGTTGTAAACACCCCACCCCACCCCACCCCACACCCTTAGTCTAAAAGTCATTACGACAATCCAGATGTGTTTACTTCAACTTGAGAGTCCCTTACACATTTTGTCTTTCTCTGTTTCTGATGCCCTTAAGTGTAATGCCTTTGAGATAACCCCAAATGTCCAGTTCAGGGTGTAAATACCTTAATGACTTAAAACAGGCAGCGCAGAAGATAAAAATTAATTTTCATTGATGGGAGTAAAAGCACTGATCAGCCCCCTCTGTATGTTAAAACCAAGAGTCTTGGAATGTCTTGGTGTTGTTATACCATCTGGACAGGAGGCACACATGTAGAGTGTTTGTTTTTTCAGTCTCAGCAGCTTTTCTAAAATCATTTGTCAAAGCCACAGATTTTCCCTTGGGGCTAACAAGTCTACTTGGTGATTCAAGCAGAGCCGGCCTGCAATGGGCCATGTCTAATTAATAAAAAAAAGGGCGAGTGAGTGCATCAGCGACTTTATATTACTGCTAATGCTGTGCAACATGTAACGATGATGCTATCAAATGCCGTCTCAGTCACACAGCAATGAGGAAATGAGGCACCCGGGTGAGCTGAAGCTGACTTTTCTCCTGCCTATATAACCAACTTTAAATTCTTCTATTTTGAATTTCCATTTTTTTGCAACTTGTCTGCTTGAAGGAGAGGTCTAGTGGTTAGTCCTGCTGACTAGTAGTCCTAAACTTCTGGGTTCAAAGCCAGCTGATGGATAGTCTGTCCAAAGATTACATATTCCCCCTGTGCCTCTCCATCTTTCCATGAGCATCCTTATATTTACAGCATATACAGCTCATGGATGACACTTTAGATTTTATGAATCTGAATCACACATGTATATTCCTAAGTAGGCTATAGCATAAAGGTTTAAAACACATGGAAATGAATGCAGAAAATACTGTATGTCGATAGTAATAAACACACACCAGAACTCTGATGTCTGAAACCCACGTACAGAGTACAGACTTCAAGGCTCATACTGATGTTTCTGTTTATAGTTGTATTACTGCTTTCATTTTCTTACTACGTTTTGGCATTTAAGCATGTGTGCAATTTCCCCTATCTCCATCGCTAAGGAAACTAGCTATTTTTGATATTTTTTTATCGATGCTAGTTTTTACACATATGTTACTTGGTGAACTTGTTGTACTGAGAGCAAGGCAGTCAGTGTCAGAAAGAGAAAGGACCAGGCAAAAGGATGAAAGTGTGCAGTAAGAAAAACAGACATGGATCAGAAACCAAAAACGATTGATCTGAGAGGAATGCCAAGGCCAGCACAAGAACCAGGGATCAAGAGTCAAAGGAGCATGAGGTCACAAACTGAGAGATTCAAGTGCATAGCTAAAAGCAGAAAGGGTTTTGTGTTTAGAGATGTTAGAGATGTCAGAATGGTTCGACTGCCGTTAAAACACCCCCTTGCAACCTGTGATTGCATCTGGATGACAAGTGATCAAAATAGGAACATGGCAAAATGGCAAAAAATACTTTATAATTAAATTTAAGAATTCTATGACACTTGTATATATTGAAGCATGTAAGATATTAATGAATCTTCTCATCCTTCTTTTGCGTTTACAGCAGTAAAAACTGTGTTCTGTTACAGCTAGTATTAAATTATTCAGCAGCTCTTTGAGTGCGTGTGTGTATTCCCTGCAATGGGCCGATGATCAATATGGAGTTGGTAACTGAACCGGATAAGACGCTAAGAAAATGGATACATTGTTTTTTGAGCTGCCCTAATGTTTTTTCCATGTGTTTCCACAGAACTGCCTATTTATTGATTGGTAGAGGTTCTGCTCTGTCTTACCTACAAGATAAGAACAGAACAGAACAAATAGGACAACTGGGATGAGACTATTTGACTGGCAAGTTGATTTGATTGGTTGTAAGGTAAATTACAACCCTGAATCCCACCACTGCATTTTAAAGTCACCTCTTCAACTACATGGTTTGGTGGTTTGTTCCAAACTCCTATAACTTTTGTTTGAAGAAGTGTCTCCAGGCTCTCTTTAATACCCCTCAGAGTTTAGCAAATAGAATCTTTCCAGGCCATAACTTTTAAGAATTTTGAAGACAATGCAGATTTGATGGAATGAATGATCTCGTCTTATTTGTAAAGTTGCTTTTGTTCTGGGTCCTCATGTTGCCTTCTACAGTAGGCTCCATTAACTTGTCAGAGAAAGGCTCAACTTGGTTGCTCCTCTATGATCAACAGTCTCACACAGATCTTCAAATACTGTTTGACAGGTGCATTACAGAGTATCATGGAGCACACTGTAAGACACCAAAAGGTTTGGGGACACATTAGTCTCTGCCTTTACTCTTCAGGTAGACAAATGCATATTAACACATAGATACAGTGCCTATGAAAAGCATTCAGCCCCTTGGAAGTGTACACATTTTATTTTTATACTATACTGAATCACAGTGGATTTAATTTGACATTTTGACATTATTTGACAGAAAAAGACTCTTTTAAAATGTCAAAGTGAAAAGGGATTTCTGCAAAGTGGTCTAAAATAATTACAATTATAAAATACAAAATAATAAAAAACATATATATTCACCTCCTATAGGTCAGTATTTAGTAGAATCAACTTTGGCAGCCATGACATCTGTGTCTGTGTGGACAGGCCACTGTCAGCTTAGTACTGTATATTCACACACTGCAATTTTTCCCCATAGTATTTTACAAAATTGCTGAAGTTTTGTCAAAGTGCATGGGGATCGTGAATGAACAGCCTTTTTCAAGCCCATCCACAAATTCTTAATTGAACTGAGATCTGGGCTCTGACTCGGCCACTCCAGGACATTAACATTGTTGTTTTTAGTCCATTCCCGTATAGCTTTGGCATTATGCTTGTAATTCTGGAGAAGAAATCTTCTCCCAAGATGCAGGTTTCTTGCATACTGCATCACGTTCTCCTCAAGGATTTCCCTGTACTTTGCTGCACTCATTTTGCCCTTTACCATCAGAAGCCTTCTAAAGCTTGCTGCAGAAGAGCAACTCAACAGCATGATGTTGCCACCACCATGCTTCATGTTGGGGATGGTGTGCTTTTGATAATTGCAGTGTTTGGCTTATGCCAAACATGGCTTTAAATCTGTTGGCCAAAAACTTCAGCTTTTGGTCTCATCAAACCATGGAACCCTTTTTCAAATGTGATAGAAATCAACATCTTAATTAAAGAAAGAAACTTATCTTCCAACAGGACATATCTGATACCATCTTTGAGTCAGTAATCAGCCAGGAGAAAAGCTTGTCCATCGTTTAATGCACCTAAAGCATGATGCATTCTTTAGAGCAGTCTGTTAAAGCAACTGAATGAGCAACTGAGAATGATGAAAATATTAAGGGTATAGGTCTATTTTATAAGCAACTGAATTTAAATAACAGTGTCAATCAATGCATACATTTACTCTGGTTGGTTCATTAGTTTATACCCAAATGATCTACAGTATACAAAATTTTATTTTATTTTATTTTATTTCTTCTTATACCTTTTGGGTTGAGCCACCACCATTGAAATTTCAGTGTATGTAACAACTGTCCATTCTGGTTGTTCACAGGGCATCTGAATCTGCTGATTTCTTAGTCATCTTTCAGTACATTTTGTTGTTCACTTGACCTTTATCTGGTTTCCTATTATGACTGAAGAGGTCTCTGACATTTATTAACCCTTTATGCTGTTTCTTTAAGATGAAAGATATATTTTAATATGGAAAGAATATCAAAACACTTTTCCCTAAATGACTATGTGATCCCTAAGTATATATTTTCTTACACAAAGATGACCAGTGTCTCCCTCTCTAGCCGATGTGCCATATGCATTTTTGTAACAGTGACTTTCTCTTTGCAACTCTTTCACTCTTCCATAAAACTATGACTGCTGAAGCACTCAGGCAATAGTTACTGTATGCACAGTAGCTCAAGTATCAGTCATTGTAGCTTTTAACACCCTTGGAGTTCTCATATGTCTCTTGGTGACCTTCCTCAGTAGTTTTCTTCTTGCACAATCACTCAGTTCTTGTACTCTAGCTAGATTTACAGCTAAGCCATACTATTTCTATTTCTTAATGATTGATTTAACTGGACACCCATATTCAGTGACTTGGAAATTTTCTTATATTCATCTTATGACTTGTTCTTCTCAATCTCCTTTTCACAGATTTTTGTTCTTTTGTCTTCATTGTGTAGGTTAGGCCATGATGCCAGTGGCATAGCGTAGTGGGGGCGGCCCACCCCGGGCGGCACTTTTAGGGTGCGGCAAAATTTCACAATAAATAATAATAATATCTTGTAAAAATTCGAACCATACCTAAATAAGGGGGCGGCGGAAATTTCCTCCGCCCCGGGCGGCTGACACCCACGCTACGCTACTGCATGATGCTGACTCATCACAAGTTGGACTTTCCAGATAAGGTACTTTAAGATGACAATCAATTGAAACCTCTCAACTATAGACAGGTAAACTCCATTCCACTAATTATGTGACTTCTAAAACCAATTGGCTGCACCAGTGATGTCCAGTGATGCACCAGTTTAGGTGTGTCATATTAAAGACAATGATACTTATGTGATGAATTTTTTTGTGATTTGTATTTGTAATTAATATAGACCATTCTGCAGAGATAAGTTTTTTGGCACTAAAGAGTTGTCATAGACTGGCAGTAAGGACAGGAACTCGGACTACCTAATTTACTTGAAAAGGTTTTTAACAAAAAGAACAAGTACTCGATGGCACAGAAATTAACAGAAATATCTCTAGCCATTGGCTATTGTAACGCTTGTCTATAGCAGTCAGGGTTGTGGTTTGGAGCTCCATTATACAGGTTGTTCATCTTCCAATTAAGATGCCACCTCCCAGATGTGCCCTGTTTTTATAGCACTTGGACCAGAAGGAGCGGAGTTAGTTGACTACAGTGGGCATCTTTTCACAGCTGTGAGTGAAAAAACAGACAAAGTGGTTAGCGATCACATCCTTTGGTGTCCTGGGTTGGTGTTTACCTTTGAGGAACACGGAAGTTGACCATCTGACGTGAATGCATGACAGAGTAGTTTTTTGTTGATCAGTGTCAAAAAAGCCAAATGAATGCCATTGTGATTCAATGTTGAATAACAATAAAATGTGAGAACTTCCAGGAGGTGAATGCTTTTTATAGACACTGTAGATAGTAAACTGACTTTATATATTGGACACAGACAGTATATATCAATATCTCTCTATTATAAAAAAAAATCCTGCAGAGAAACAATAGGGCGACGAGACGTGATCTTCACGTTAAGATCACGGAAGACACTTAAAAGACCCGCAAGACTAAAGAGATTGGCCACGGAGCATCTCGCGGGGACCTTAAACATGAGACTTTGTGCCAAGAGATTGACCCGGGACCATCTCGCGATGACGTAAAACATGAGATTCTTGCAAGACACGCCCTACTTACAACCAAATAAGAGCATGGGCAGCAACACACTCAGTCGTGTTTTGGCTTTGAGCACACACAGATCCAGGGCTCTCAGCGCGTATAAAGCGTATAAGGACAATACGTTATAAATGAAACATAGACGACTAAGCGAAGAAGAAAGCAGCGCGGAAAAAAGAGACTCAAAAGCGTTGAAAAGCCAAAAAAGAAAAAGAATAATCTAGGTGCAAATTCAGAAAATAAGGAAAGTAATTATCAGCCCGGAGCAAGTGGAACTGAAAAAAATGCACATCCAGTCCGGACGTTGGCACTATACACATGCAGAGCAAGTTAGAGATTATGAAAGCAATGGAAATCAAAAGGCTCAAAAAAAAACGTTGCCAAGATACACATGTGGAGAAAGTTAAAGAATATGAAAGTAGGATAATGAGAAAGTATAAAAAAAAAAAGTAAAGATCGCGTTAGTGCAAACAAACGGAAATTATTACTCAAAAAAGGGGAAATAATCACCACGGACCAGGTGTCATTGAAACAGAATCAGGATAAAGCGAGGTCAGAAATAAAAGACAGAGTAGAAAACAAAGTAAAATGTCATAAAGAGATTAAAAAACAAGGGGGCCAAACATATGCAAAGCAGGTTAGAGATAATGAAAACTGGAATTCAAAAGACTCAAAAAAAACGCAGGTGTGAAACAAAGAAAGTAAACATCGCATTAGCACAAAGAAAGAGAAATTATTACTCAGAAATAACGAAAAGGCGAATACAGATCGAATATATGGACACAGGTGATATGTCAAAAGTATGTAAATATTGTAAGGCTTTGAAGTTTAAGTCAAGAGAATTTCAAAAACGGAATTTACCTCACATGCATTTATTGGTTACTTTGCAAAAAAAAAATATTAACTGCTGATGATGTAGATCATTTTGTCTGTGCTGAAATTCCAAACAGAGAAACCTATCCCGAATTATGTTACAAAGTCATTAAGCACATGTTTCACTGACCTCATTAAAAATATTCAGCACATTGGGACTCAAAAGATTCCAAATATTGTTTTTACAGAAGGATTATCCATCCATCCATCCATTATCCAACCCGCTATATCCTAACTACAGGGTCACGTGGGTCTGCTGGAGCCAATCCCAGCCAACATAGGGCACAAGGCAGGAAACAAACTCTGGGCAGGGAGCCACCGCAGGGCACACAAACACACACACACCCATACCAAGCACACACCAGGGACAATTTAGGATTGCGAATGCACCTAACCTGCATGTCTTTGGACTGTGGGAGGAAATAAAAGTGAAACTAATGAAATAGCAACAATTCAAAGAAAAAAAAGTCTTAAAAGTGTGTATCCGGAAAAATAAAAATGGGGGTTGGCGAGCGAAGCGAGCAGCGGGCGAAGCCCCCTAGTACTCTAAATTTTTATTACATTACAATGAATACATTAGAACATTAGAAATCAGTTAAATATATAGTGCTACATCTCACTCAGATCACATCAGAGACCCTTTACTTACCCATCTAGAGAGCACAGAATGAAAAATATTACATACAATATGATATATATGATATACCGTATGATCACGCACAGATAATGAAATATCAACAAAGGTTCAACATACTAAATTATTTGGGATAATATTAGTATATGTCTGCCAGATTCCAAAGATTTGTTAAAGTTTCCTCATAAAGTGAAATTAGCTATTTCAAATTTTAGATACAATAAAACATTCTCCCCTTTGTATAGTAGGTAAGACTGGATTCTTTGACTTGGACCAGGGAAGGTAGCATGCTAACAGTGTAAGTCATGACAATAGCTTGTTCACTAAGCAGTAATGTTCTAACAGATGTTACTCCAAATAGAGCTGTAGGTTGATCAGGGATTATTGTGATCCCATGTCTGTCTGGTAAATAAGTAAAGATTGTATTCCCAAAAGTTCTGAGTATAAGCACATTCCAGAAAAGGCTAATAACAGGAAAATCCTCATTGATTAGAAAGAGGATATTGCAGGTGTATATTTAATGGTATTTATAAGCAAGACTTCCTGAACTATGTATGCTGTTTGTTCACTGCTTGCACCAATTTCTATGCCAGCTGAAAGTTTTTTTAAAGTATTAAAATCAATATCATTCATATTAACAGCTCTCTGAAAAATCTGATGTAGAAATAGAGAATGGTGAGATGAAGCATCAGTACTAGCGATTTAGGATTAGCTTCCCTAGGCCAGTTTCTCTCTCAATATTTGCCCCATAATTAATGAGAGATGCTAGGAATGGATTAGATATAATTGCTGGACTCAAGAAAAACAGGCTCCAATGGACAAAGTTAATGCCCTGAACCAATTTTTAATAGATTTTTCCCTCTTTCCACCTTTACCTATTTTCAATGACTAGTCTCCTCTCACCATTCCTGCTGCATTAACAACTACTATCACTTCAACTGGTATGGCCAGAAATGACTTCACCCCTGACCATCATAATGGCCAATCTATGACTAATGATCAAATGAGGAGACAACTAAGGAAGTTACACACAGGAATAGCCACAGGACCTAATGGACTCAGTCCTTATATTCTTAAGGCCATAGCTGACCAACTTTGTGGCATCCTCTGTTATTTGTTTTGTCTGTCACCAGGGCTCCAGAAAGTGCTGCTGCTGCCAGGTCCAAAGAAGTCAGGTACCTCTTAACCTAACAACTACAGACCACTGGCACTTACATCCCACATCATGAAGACCTCCAAGAGGCTGGTCCTGGGCTATATGAGTCCTCTTCTAAAAGACCAACTGGACCCACTGCAATTTTCCTATCAGGCAAAGCTTGGAGTGGAAGATGAAATTATCTATCTGCTCCACAAGGCTTATTCCCATCTGGGCAAAGCTGGTAGCATTGTGAGGATTATCCATTCATCCATCCATTATCCAACCCGCTACAGTATATCCTAACTACAGGGTCACGGGGGTCTGCTGGAGCCAATCCCAGCCAACACAGGGCACAAGGCAGGAAACAAACTCCGGGCAGGGAGCCACCGCAGGGCACACACACACCCACACCAAGCACACACTAGGGACAATTTAGGATCGTGAATGCACCTAACCTGCATGTCTTTGGACTGTGGGAGGAAACCGGAGCACCCAAAGGAAACCCACGCAGACACGGGGAGAACATGCAAACTCCACACAGGGAGGACCCAGGTAGCGAACCCAGGTCTGTGAGGATGTTTTTTTTAAATTTCTTTAGTGCAATCACTACCATCCAGTCATCCTTGTTAAGGGTTAAGCTGAGTTATATGCAGGTGGATGACCCTATGGTATCTGGGATAATGGAGTACCTGTTGGGTAGACCATAGTTTGTGAGGTTCAAGGACTGTGTTTCTCAAGAGCATGTGAGCAACACTCTTTACTCTGTATATCAGGTCATGTCACTTGCAGAAATTTTCAGATAGCTCTGCACTACTAGATTTATTGATAAGGGGAGTGAGACAGAGTATTGGAGTCAGATAGAGAATTTTGTTTCTTATTGCAACATAACACCAATAAAGCCAAGGAGCTGCTTATTGACTTTCACCACACTAAAGAGCCTATATGTTCCGTCACTATTCAAGGAGTGAATGCAGAGTTGATGCACTCCTACAAGTATTTGGGGGTCCACATCAATGAAAGGCTACACTGGCCCCATAACACATAGGAACTACATAAGAAAGGGCAGAGCAGGTACTTTTTTTAGGAGACTGTGTTCCTTTAATATAGGTGTTGACATCTTTTTATGTTCTACGACTCTGTGATGGTCAGTGCAATTTTCTATGCTGTGGTGTGCTTCAAGACTTCAAGAGAGGCCAACTGAATCAACAAGCTGATTAACAAGGCAGCCTCAGTTGTGGGACTTCTTGGAGATAGTAGCATAGGAGACAATGAAAACAAAACTGATAGATATTATGAACAATGCTGTCCATCCTCTCTGTGACACACTATCTAATTCAATGTGCTATAAAAAATTCAGTCTAACATTGTGAACTAACTATGAAATTACAGGATAAATCTGATGGGGGTAGTCCTAGGAACAGGGCTTAGGGTGTGGTCATAAAACGCATTCATATCCTCACTGTGCAGAAGTGTGCATCAGCACAAAAGCCATCCAAATTGTGTAAGCACCATGTCACTAGAGATAAGGCTGGAAGTCATCCCTCTGGCTGATCTTTGTGAAGTGAGGACAAGATAAGTTGGCTTGTTCCAGGAATGACTAACCACCTGCCATTCAGTTAGTTAGTACACTATTTAGTCTTAATCAGAAGCAACCACAAAAATGTAAAAGAGAAATAGTTTCAGTTTCTAAAACACAAATAAAACATATCAATGCTTCTCAGTGAAGGATGAGGATTTAAATAGAGAAAAATAAATACAAATAAGTTTATCTTTACTTTGTTGGACTGGTATCCCATCCTGGGTTAATTTCTGCAGTGCCCAAAATAATAAAGGATAGGCTTTCACATTCCTTAATCCTGTTTTGTAACAGGGCTCAAAATGAATAAATTCACGAGTAAATGGTTATTATACAAAACACCCTTTGCAGTGTGCGTTTCTGGCATGTGCCAGATGTTGCCGGGATAAACCATGCCCTCATAAGCATGAATTGCATTAAAATTAGGAATGGATGAAATGAATGGATCTATCATGTTGAGTATCATGGTAAAAGTAAGTGCTGCAGAATTTCTATTAAAATGTACTGGATGGATATGCTCATTCAATATTCTTAGGATCAGACAGTCAAATGGGGTACAGTTTGATTCTGCAACCTTGAAGTTTGCAGTCCAACTCCATGTCTCCTAGGCTGCCCCTTCTAGTGTTATTAGCATTAATCTATCTATCCATTTTAGAGATTGTCATCCTAAATACACCCTAAACTAGTCCCAATATGAGCGAGAATGGGTGAGTGGGTGGGTGTTCCCTTCATTGGGTTGGCATTCAACCTAAGGTTGTTTGTTTCTTATGCCTGATGCTGCTGCTGTTTGTGGGAACAAACCTGAACTACATTACTACTAATGGGTGGATAATCGATAGATTCAGTTCACTGTTGAGGAGGATGACGTTGACCTCGGTAGCACTGGGCCCGATACAGGAATGAATCCTGAACAGAGTGTAAGTCCATCGTCAGGTGCGGTAATTATACATTGTATTCAGAAATCACATAATTATCCAACAGTTGAATAAAAATACCACATCTAGAAGCTGACCATGTAAAGACAGCCACATTGCTGCTTTGTGACTAACTAAAGCAGCAACACAGTGTAAGAATACTGCCTGCCTGTACAGAGATTTTGTAATCACATTATATATTTATATGACTATGTATTGCTTTTCAGGCATGTGACAGATTTATATGTATCTGCTGGTCACGTTAAACATAGCAAATCTTGGCATGTCACACGCTCTGCTGAAAATACTCCACATCAGAGTCTGTGATCATGGTGCAGTATTTCACTATGAAGTGGCATATTTACCTTGTAACAGATGAAAGGAGGTCTATGATGGTTTGCATGAGCTGTCAAAGTTTTACAAATTCTGGTTGTGGGACTCTTCATATGGCAATGTGACAGAAATCTCTGGCCTGTGACCGTTGTTGTGTAATGCACCACGCAAGAGCTTGCATTAGAAGAAGCCAAGTCTTCAAAGATTTGATCAGAGATGCTGCATCACACTGCGATGTGTGATAATCCTCTAAACTGTGTCTATACAGGTATTTGACATGTATTATACATTATACACATGCTAATGGGATATGTTTTACAATCCTCATCCACAATGCAACAAAATAAATTGAAATTTGAAAAGAAATTGATTTTCTATATATGGAGAACTCTAATGGTTGAAAGCAGCAGCTAGTCGTCTTGCCAGACTCTACTTGGCTTAATTTTGCCTTACTCTGTCTCCTTAAGCCAAGCCCATGAAAAAGTAGGACATTCAGATACACAAATTGTGCTGATAGAGATATGGTCCAACCATGAGCAGCCACAACAGCTTCATTGCACCTTGGCATTGTTTCTACATGTGCCTGGAACCTTACTGGTGGAGGTGATAGAATTCCCCCAAAACAAATCAATCATTCGTTTGGTATTATGGTCATGGAAATGCTGTTTCAGGTAGAACTCTAGTATCTCCTGAAGGTGCTGATTTTGGTTGTGATCTGGTGACTGAGATGGCCATAATATATGCTTTGCAATGTGTTTTCGTTAAATATTTTGACAGCCTTTCATGTTGCAATGAGGACATATTGTAGCTCAATGCTGCTGAGCCTAAACTGAGGAAAAACTCAAACCAGAAGTGCCAAGATACAATTAAAAAAAAAGTTGTGCTAATTTTCCAGCCAAGGATAAGGAGGATAGAGTTAAAATGAACTGGTAGATGATGGGGCCTCTATAAAGGATAGGGTCAGTCATTGGGCAGAATTACATCAGGGTTAAACTACATCTTTTGGGTCAGTAACCTCTTGACTATAGAAGAAACAGACAAGTACATCTCTCATCCAGCATTAGCCAAAACTGCTTCCTATGTTCCCCTTAAATTTGACCTAGTACTGCATGTGTGGCAGACTTGACTACTCTTCTTCTTCTTCTTCTTCTTTCGCTGCTCCCGTTAGGGGTCGCCACATCTTCTTCCATATCTTTCTGTCCTTTGTATCTTGCTCTGGTACACCCATCACCTGCATGTCCTCTCTCACCCTCTAATGTACTCATTTCTAATCCTATCCATCCTCGTCTCACCCAATGCAAATCTTAGCATCTTTAACTCTGCTACCTCCAGCTCTGTCTCCTGCTTTCTGGTCAGTGCCACCATCTCCAACCCATATAACATAGCTGGTCTCACTACCGTCCTGTAGACCTTCCCATTCACTCTTGCTGATATCTGTCTGTCACAAATCACTCCTGACACTTTTCTCCACCCATTCCACCTTGCCTACACTCTCTTTTCACTTCTCTTCCACAATCCCCATTACTCTGTACTGTTGATCCCAAGTATTTAACTCCTCCACCTTTGCCAAGGACTACTATTAGTGCATTATTGTGCTAATGGTTGTGACCAGTAGGAGGTGTCACAGAGCCACAGACTCCAGACACAAGTGCACAGACACCAGCTTCATGTTTAAAAGATCTTTCTATTAAACAAAATACTTCTCTACAGGTTTATAATAACAATTTTGTTTCTTTTTTCTCCCCCTCCACTCCTCTCACACAAACCTTGTCCACCACCTCCTGAGTCCAACTACCCGACTGACGTAAGATGGCTTCTTTTATGCTGGACCCAGGAATACTTCTGGTTTCACAGCATTGCATGATGGGATCACATTTGGATCATGTAGATGCTTCACAAAACAACTAGGACTTCTCCCAGCAGTGCCTGCTGGCTGAACCCAAGAACCCCAACAGGGCTATTCTTCCATAATATGAGTCCCATACAACCATGTGGGAGTTCAAACTGGGAACATGCCAGAAGAGTGCTGCCACCTATTATACTGGGTGACAAACTGCTCCTGGTATACAGACTCCCCCATCCATCCACTAGACTTTCTCCCTGACTGGGATAAAAACCTGGAACCATCCCAGCCGGGTTGCACCTCCATCTATACTGTCCTTCCATAATGGCTCCCTGAACAGGTAGGGAACAATTCTCCATCCCTGTCAGGACACCATTCCATCCATTGTGTCTATTACAATATGTATATGTGCTCTGTGCTAAGACTCAGAGAAAAACAGTTGTCACACACGTGTGCCTTGGGGACATCTTAAAGGCTCTGGTGGTGGTAATTCCTCCCCCATCCAAGGGTAGTATTATATTCTGACACTTCTACTCTTTCTCCCTCTGCAAACCAGATGATCGATAACCTCACCATCTCTGATGTCACTTCTAGTGTATGTCCACCTGGACCCACCTCTTCTTGCCTTCTCTGCATTTAACCTGAAGTATCGCCATCTTGGATAGTATAATATGAGACTTGCATCATCTGAGACATTTCTTATGCTGAAAGACTTTATTATTTTTATATTATTTACCTTATTTTATTATGATTTTATTGGGGTCGCAGTGTAGCCCCAAATCTTTATATTTGTCCTCCTTTACGCACCACACAAACATAAAATAAATAAAATGTATTAATCCAACGCACCTGCTTTATGTATAATTCATATCCCTTTTTTACTGTAATAATTTCTATTATTTTGTCAATTATATATATTTTTACCACATTACAAATGTCTATTTTATGGAATGGGTGGTCACAACCTACATAGCTATAAAATGTTGCCTTTTGACAGCTCAGGTATGCACTACTACCTTGTTCTCAGTTCCTGCCTTAGATACTCCAGCAGCACAAAACAATCTGCAGTGGACTCTGTTCACCTATTATCATCCAGATTCACGTGTACCCAACTACATGGGAAAAGACAACATTTTTCCTCAAAAAAATCGGTATGGAGACTCCGGCCACGAAAACAGGTTCAACCTTCCATTTTCAACCTTGCCTAGTTGCTTTCATTAATGTGGCTATGGTGAAGATTTTCAGTGGTACCGGTACTGTAACTTATTCCGGTGTGATGATTCTGTGCAATGACATTGGAACAGCAATGCACAATGGATCGTCCCGTATATAAAGAACTGGATCTCCATTGTAATGGAAATTGTATCACTAGTAATTATTTCAGAAGAAGAGTGAATTCTGGGAACTCTAATATAAATAAAATGTATTATTATTATTGTTATTATTAAATTATTAAATACACCCCTAATGTAATTTATTTTCTCATATAAAGTAAGATACAAATGGCAAAAGACATGAAGCAACAGTCTAGTTGAGAAATAATTGTGAAAGAACAAGTATAAACAGTAACCAGGAAGGGTGTGGAGCAGCGTGCTAACATGGTGAGTTTGGATATCAGCTAAGAATTCTCTACTGGAAATAAACGATGTCCACACTCTCCCACACTGGTAATTAGGGTTATTTTAGCATTTCAATTACTAAGTATGTGTTTTAGTTCCTCAGAACAAAGAGAATAGGTCATACTAAATCAGGGAGGCACTATAGTGCAGTGTTTCGGATACTGCCTTACAACTTTAATTCCCTACCTGGGAACTTCCGGTGCAGAGTATGTACATTCTCCACAAGCCTGTGTTGGTTTTACTCAGGGTGAATAGATTTTTAGACCACATCTACAAAGATCAGTATGTTAGGTTAACTAAAACTCTGGATTGTCCCAGTGTGAGTGTGGCTGTATGAGTGAATATACTTTGCAATGGACTGGTGCCCTCTTCTGTGTTTGTTCCAGCTGCCAGGATAAGCATTGGCTCTACATAACCTAGTAAAATGGATGTATAATAGTTAGTTATTTCCATTATTGCATGTCAAGCCTGAGGACACCCACACACATTTGTATAAAAAATGCCAACTTCAGAAAGAGGGCAGACCACCCCACATGGGGAGTCAAACCAGGGCACAAGTGTATGAAAGTGATAACACTACCTGCTGAGCCACAATACTGCCCGCATAATTATTAGTATTATTTTAGTTATTTACAACATAAAAATATGTAAGCCAGAGCTGAGCCAGACAAGTACTCAGCTTGACTACATACCCTACCCAATACCCCCCACCCCCCACCAATTACTCCCAACTGATTAAGGATGAATGCAGAATGATATAACATTACATAATCTTCTCAAATCCATCTAATCCAGTTTCAGGGTTGCAAGGCTCTATCACAGCAGGATTGGGTAGAAGGCAGGAACCAGCCCTAAAAAGGACACCAGTTCATCACAGGCCAGCTCAAAAAATAGTGATCCTGTATCTAGAAATGAATGCTGGAAATATCATTATGGCAAAGTTCTTCCAAGTACAGTACTAACTTAGAACCACACTGTGGACAAAATAACCACTTCAACAACACAAGTAATAATTGTATACTTAGCATGTATTATAGAATCTTTTAGTATACAAATCCACAAACATACTCTCTAGGGAGACACAAAATAAAAGTTGACAGAAATGAATGCAGCAGTCAACAGAGGTGCTCTTGGTACTTTGGCTGTGACTTTCTCCAGATGTTTTAGGAGTATGCAGAAGTCTGGAGGTGGAAGGTTATGGAGAGCTGCTATTTTAAAGTTCCAAGTTTAAGCAGATAAGCAGCTGTGGTGCTCCAGCGTGTCCAGGGTCCAACGGTTGTGAGGTTTCCACATGCCAGGGTGTGGCAACACTTTTTGTAACTTTAAGATAATATTGTTGTGATACAATAAACCAATCAGTATCTAACTAGGAGTTTTGTCCCTCATTTTCCAGAAGTCTCTAAAAAGTCAAGCAAAATGACACATTTTATTGGCTAATTAAAAACATTACAATATGCAGGGTTTCAGGGCAACTCAGGCTCCTTCTTCAGGTAAGAATCTTTCTCCCTACAGAACACATGAAACATTTTCTCATAAACTAGAACAATGAAAACAAAAGCAAAGAAATAAATATATATATGTAAAAGCAGGCCATTTATATGAGACAATACACATAGCACAGTGGTGCACTGAAAATCATTAATCTTTGTGGATGCCTTCAGATCCAATAATTGCATATAATTGTGCCTACTTGTTTATGTTGCTAGCCATTAATAAGTTCAAAATCTGCTGTCAGATTACTAATGCTTTCTATTATTGTTCATTTGAAAGTCAAAGACATTTCCAGGGGAAGCTGGATACTCACTTATGAAGTTGTATGACAGGGCTAGTACCATGAAAACAGGAGACACCAACAGACTTTCAACAATTAATTAGTAAGGCTTGCCCCTCTTCTAGCAAATAGCCTAGACTTAACAGGGGCAGCAGCAGAGAGAAGGTACCAGCTGCCATTATGCTTCACAACACATGCCCTGGCTAGACTACCATTTATAAACTAGCCTCCAAAATACACATATTCTGTACTCATCAATGTGTACAAGCAACGCTTTTGTTATATAGACAACTGCTAATAAATTGTGATGAGTGAGCAGAGTGCTAGAGCACTGGTGTTATTACACCACATCTTTAAAATCCTGGGTTTTAATCCCTACCCAGTCATGGTCAATGTTTGTGTATTCCCCTCATGTCTGCTTTAGGTTTCCACTACATACTTAGGGTTTTTCTTGCACATCCCACACAAGAAAGTGACATCTCTATAAATTAGCCCATAAGTACTGGACTGAAAGATGTCTTGAGTGGGATCCTGCCATACACCCAATGGTGTCAGCATCCTGTTACTGAAATAGGCTACAAATGTAGTGAGAAAATCGCTATGTAAATACTGTACAAGGAATTCTTCTTCATATTATTATTATTATTATTAATATTACCGGTATTATTATTATTACAAATTGATGGATAGACAGCTAAAATGTTGCCATATTACTTAATATGTAGGTGGAATGCCTCTTCCATATTAGTATGTAAATTGTTACTGTTTATGGGCATAGTTATTTTTACTATTTAGACCGTATGTATATCTGACAGATTTTTCATACATTTCTGAATGCTCTTAATACGTGTGGGCAGCTGTAACACAATGATCTGTTTTTAATGAGATGAATAAATTAGGCTATCTCTCACGTAAGACTCCACACTACTGACGTTTACTAGCTAAAATTTAAACATAGTATTTTTACGTGAATTACCCTTCATAGCAGTCTTCGTTGGAAACAAAGTAATTCGTTAAAAAAGGGCCAGTTCAATCAAGGACAGATTTTCACTTTTTCATAAAGGCGACCCCGACCCAAAACCAAAAATGTTAACTCGTTTCAGACGTTCTCACTAAACGGAAAATGTGTTTTAACACCACTAATATATAAATGTTTCAATTTCAACGAATTTGTATAAAGTAGCACCACACAAATCCCTACAGTTTAAAGTGAAAAGACATTATTTGCGATCTTCTAGAAGCGCTGGACATCCTTGCAGTTTCCCCCCGTGCGCTGCAAAGTTTGAATGACATCACGTTGGGTGGGCTGTGCGACCTTAAGAAGCTATTCTTTCTTATGCATCAAGCAAGCGTTTAGATGTTCATTTTTGGTTTAAACTCGTTTTGTGTTGTTTTTAATAAAAAATATACTATAACATTATAAGTAAACATTTGCTGAAGTGCCAGGAGATTGATTTTTAAAACAGGATTGTGTGTGTGCATTTTTTTCGTCAATGCCAACCTCAACGTTCCACCTTAAGGGAACTGCTTGTCCCTCCCACTTTGGCCTCTCCGATCACCTGATTGCCGTGCAGCCATTTTGTCTCTGGGAGTGAAATACAATATATATTAAATAAACCGGAATGATAAAAACCAACAAAAGGAGGCAAAGTAATTGAGGGCGCTAATCTGAGGGCAATTAGAGAGAAAAACGGGAAAAAGGCGGGCCGCATTTACGAATACAGACTCTAGCCCTTAAGTGTCGGGTACACGGGGGCTCTTGATAGATCGAAATCTGCTTTTTCCCTCTCTCTCTCCTGTTCGCTGCGAAATTCCGGAACCAGGAGAGACTTTCTCATGTGAAGACAGCCAGTCGCGGTTTCTAGTTTTGTGATACAAGCAGCATTTTTTTCTTATTTTTTCCGTAATTATCTTAGCAAACTTTTGTTTGTGTAATGCTTTCGTTTGTATCTTGAAAAAGTTTGATTTTTTCCTTGCCCTTTTCTGCGGGGCGGGGAGCGGAAGAGACCATATACTTTTTGACAGCTGAACTTTCAATTCATTTTCGTTGTCCGTTGGTGTTTTTTCAGGTCTGATTGCTGGTTTTTGTGTGTATCTGTGTTAATATACGTAGGCGTATGCCTATGTCGTGTAACGAATCGGTAGTTGGACTCGAATGGAAAATAATACATTGATGTATATTGAAATTGTAAATTCTTAGGCCTTTTCTACAACTTTGATTCCCTTGTTTATACCTCAGCTCGTTCGACCGTTTTATCTTAGCGGTTTGCTCCTTTTCTTCCTCGTGTCAACATGTCAGGCCAGTCGATCACAGACAGGATTGTTTCCGCTCAGCACAGCATGACTGGGATCAGCCATCAGCAAAGCGGTGTGTAAAGCCACGACACATGAAGTAAGCGGACCCAAGAAGAAGCACCTGGACTGTGAGTATGTGCGCCCAGGGGACATGGTGGGGCGAGTATGTGTGTGTGCGAGAGATAGTTGACCACCGATCCGTCGTCAGGACACCGCTGAGTAAAGGCAGTCTAGGCTTTGTTAAGGGAAAGCCTGGCTCAAGGGTATGCTGGATTGACGCCAGTGCTGAGGAGGATTATTTGTTGCGGGAGATATCCGGACGAGCCGACAGGGCACTGGGAATCCAGATGAGCGGGCGAGCCAGTGTCAGGACATCCCCACAACGAGTGACTGTAGGAATCTTAATGGACCTGGATCGGTGACAACCCCCACTGTGCAGAGGCACGAGCATGATATGCATAGTATTGGAAAAAGTATCAAGCACAGCTCAGGGTATTCAGCAGGAGGCTGCTATAGGAATTTGAAGTATCCTAGGTCTGGACCCCGCACAGAAGGGTAGGCAGCTGGATGGATGCCGCCATGAGGCGGTGAAATGAAAGTTTCAAACCGTGTGTAGAAATGGCAACACGTTAAATACGCTCTGTGAGCTGATTGTCCATTGGCCTTGTCCTTGTGAAAAGAAGTACATGTTGAATAAAGCAAGGTTTTTTTCTTCACTATGTGTTAGGGATAGTTGTAAGAGCATCAAGGCCACTTCTGTCCTCCTCGAAGTATAGTTCTTGATCACGGCAAAATGTAAATAAATTTTGTGAATCCCCAGCAAATCTATGCAAATACATTTTCATTCGATTAAACAAATCCCTATCATCTTTTATGCTGTAAAAGGAACACTGTGTAGGCTGTCATTCTGAACAACATAGAAATATGTATGAATTTGTGTAATTACGCTTTTTAGACTTAATGGTTACACCTTTTCTGCATTTTGACTTTTATAAACATTATTTTTAGCCCATTACTTTTTTACATTATATAATGAACAGAGAAACATGTCAATATGTATACTATGTTTATTTCCTAGGCAGTATTACATATGGTGCTTCCAAATACCTTTTAAAATTAGAAATGTATTGCTATTGGAGAACAGCTGAATAGATTACCTAAGATTTAGATGATAAGGGGTAAAAAAAATAAATCAAAGTAGTTTAATAACCCCAAGTCACATTGGTTTTTTACAAGATCAAAACAGGTTGTGTTTAAGCATTTTGTGCTTTTTTTTTAAGTAATTCTTTTATATTGTTTAAAATTGGATTCTAATCTATTGTTAAAGCTGATGTGGCTTAAAATTTAAAAGCACACTTGAAAGAAATTATCACGCTTTTGTAGGTCACATAAGGGTGATGTTGGTTTCTGATTATACATATGTAACATTATTTTTAAATGCTCATTGCCCTTTGTGTGGGTAGGAGGTTGAAGTTAATGTGATAAAACTGGCTGAACATATTTACTTTTATTTGCTTAGTAGATGCTTTTATCCCAATGCAACTTAAAAAAAAGAGGGTCAACTTAATTGTGTAAACATCAGTCTGGGGAACTGCTAGGGAACAAGTTTTACAGGACAAGGTGACAAAGCTGATCACCACAAGTGACGAGCTTAAAGCAAAATGCAAACTAGTTACAATTTCTAGGTTACAAAACCTAATAACTAATATCAATTTAGACAGAAATTCACCAAACAAGAGTCTTCAAATGCTTCTAAAGACAGTGAAGGAGTCAGAATTTCAATTGGAGGTGGACAGTTTGTTACACCAGCAAGGAGGCACACAGGAAAAGAGTCTGGACTGTGACTAGATACCACAAAGTGGTGGTATCACCAGACACTATTCAGCAACAAACCTGCATTGTTGAGAAGTATAGAATCTCAAGTGTCCCAATATCTACTACATAATAAAACACTAAGGTCTGTGTATCCAGTCCCTCTGAGCAATTTGATTGGCCAGTTTGACTTTGGTGATTAGACACAGGAAGAGGAGGAGGAGGAGTAAAGCTATATGAGGCATACTGAGAATCACTTTCAAAAACATCCATCCATCCATTTTCCAACCCGCTGAATCCGAACACAGGGTCACGGGGGGTCTGCTGGAGCCAATCCCAGCCAACACAGGGCACAAGGCAGGAAACAATCCTGGGCAGGGTGCCAACCCACCGCAGGACACACACAAACACACCCACACACCAAGTATAAAACCTTAGAGGAGGTTAAAGTGCTTTGAAAATAATGGAAGAGTCTAAGAAGCAGGCTTTATGGAAATGCATTCAAAACGGTGAGTGCTGGATAAAACTTACTCACACACACACAAATGCAGAGGAAAGTCACTTAAGGTAAATGTAGGGCAAAGGATAGTAAATATTTTTTAATTATTCTATTAGCTAATATGATATATTTGATTATGAAATGTTTTTTTTAGTGTAAATGCCACTGTTAGTTTTGCAAAAGTTGGTTTATAACTATGAATGTTCTAAGTCATTTTACCATATTACTCTGTAAGAGTAGTATAAAAATGCCTCAAAAAGCCCAAAAGTCTAAAACAAATCACAAGATTGTTAGGATACACAATCTTGTGCTGTAAAATAATACTGATAATTTTAGTAGACAGAATCTTTTTTTTTTTGTTTTGTCTGAGAAAATTGTTCCACAAATTAATTGCCATTTACACTTTTCTGTGTGTGTGTGTGGTTTTTTTGGGGGTGGGGGGGGGGGGGGGGGGGGGGGATCTATTCCAGCTTTAACCATAGCTAAACTGTTAATGAAGTTGTGATTAAAGTGGTCTCCTTCAAGTTTACAAGTTGCCCAGTTAAGTTAAAATTATTATTGTAGAAACTGGCTGAAGAATGAAGGTGCATGAGCACACCACTATCAATGACTGTCTGTGTTTTGCATGTCAGTACTCCCATCCTGCAATCCTCTTTTGCAGTGTGATGTGGAGGATGTTGTAAAGAAAAAGACAAATGAGAGTAGCCAGTGGCAAACCGGTATTCTGTGAGGTCTTGTTGGAGGCATTACACTTCTTCTTGGTTGTAGCATTCAGGACAGTGGAGAATCTAACAGACAATGTGATTTGACAAGTGTGGCAGTACTACTAGTATTGCTCCTACTACTATGTACCCTTAAGTCGACTGGGTTTTAAAGGGACTAAATTTATCACGTTGTTGACAAAGACTTTTTGCTGTTTTAGGTTGTCCTGTGTTAATGAAAACTTGACACTAGCAGTATGCAAACTTGACTTTAATTCTAGTGTATCTTAAAATTTAAGTTGAAAGACTTTGCGCCTTAAGGTGCATTTTGGAGTTTTTCTGTTATATTTGCAAATCTCTTTTTAGTTTCATCTAGTGTTCGTTGTTGATCACCACCTCTTTAATTTCTCAGCCTTTTTTTTTTTTTTCAGTGAACTACCTCAGATAGTCTCTGGCTTCTTGGTGATTTAGCACTGTGGTATAGAAGTAATTTTGTTTCAGAATGCAATACTGCTTCACAACCTACAGATGCATGTTTGGCATCATCGCTTTTAGAATTGAATTTTTTTTTTCTGAGGTGTGTAATTATAATAATAATTTTTTTTTTTTAATCAAAAATCCTTTTTCTAAGAAGTTAGGCTCCTTTTGAAATGAGTTAGAAAAATATGCATTAAAACTCTGCTCTACAGAGATCTAAAGCTGAAGAAAACCTGGTACTAACTTTTAGTTTTATTACTGGGCTTCAAATATTTGTACAATAAAATATTAGAATTTGGCATAAGCCCATGGAAACTATGCCATCCTCTTTAGAAATGGAAAGGAAATCTTGTTGTACGTCGTCTTTACATACTATGCTCCAGCCAGCACTAATTGTCTGTTTATCAGAAACCTAGTGGTTCAAAATTTCCCTAATATATGGAACCTATGTAGGATGCAATTTTAATGCAGATGAGCTTCTATGTTTTGTTCCAATACAGTATTGTACCAGTTTTAGCCTTCATTAAGCCTTCATGGTATTCAGTCTGTGGGAATTGTAACATTTACAAATTTTTTCTTTTGATAATGTGTATGTATATATTATCGCCCTAAATCTATCTTTCAATGATACACTTATTAATATGTATACAATTTTGGAACCTTACCCACTACTCTCATTAAAACTAGTATACTTAAAGTAATACTAGCTTGGGTGAAAATGGACAGGATCCCCTGTGTGTGGTTTAAAAAAATAAATCTCAAAGAATGTAACCTTTAATGATATTGAGGAAAGATGAGAAAGGTAGCAATCAATTAAATGTTCAGAAGAGAAATGTAATTCAACCATTAAGAAAATATGGTCTACGATAATTAATCTAAAATTGCTTATTGTACATGCATATCTTGGCTGAAATGTACCCAGGGCAAGGTCCAATCTGTGAGTGATGTCATCAAGCACCTGTAATGCTAGGTCACTTGTTCTAGGAACGTCCTATACTAAGCAAAAAAAAAAAGTTAACCAAAATAGTTTACCTCTCAGATAGCCATGGATTAAAACCATGCTTTAGTAGCAATATTTTTGGAGTAATCCCAGAAGAAATAGTGTGTTATGAAAAATCAACTGCAATATCGTTTTATTATACTACTTGCTCAAAAACTTACTCCTCTTAATTAGAAGAATCCCTGTCCACATCATCTTTAGAATTATTGTTCAGTTATGTTATGTAATATGCTGGGCCTGTGCTGAACTTTTTTATGTTGTTAGCTATTTTATTCAATACAGGTATCCCCTTTAAACAGGGCTCTTTAGTCATACAGCTCTCCTTGTTTGGTGGGGGGTTGTGAGCCTAGTTTAATAGTTTTTTTTTTTTGGGAGCATACCATTCAGCTTGATGCACTATTTTTATGTTATGGGTTTTATGTTTTGTTTATTAAATAAAAATTAACTATTTCTTTAATTATCCATAGTGAACATTTTAATGGCAAGTAGGCTCGTATGAAAGAATAACTTTTTTTATTATTATTATTATTAAATATGGGTAGGCTTATTATGGAAGGCACCACCTAGTTATCAGTCATGTGCTACATTGTAAACTTGCCCATTTTATATGTAACCAGTATGAGCATTGCATAAATATGCAAGTCAATGCTAAAATTACTATATAGCAGAACTTTGCCTTATGCTAGTGATATCTTCCTAGGTAATACAACTATTTGAAAATCACATAAAGGGAAATCTTTCTAGACTTACCCCTAAAATGAACCTGAAGTACAGCAAATTTTGTTTTTGCATATACCCATTAATACATCCAGTATATACCGTATATGTAAGTAGCATCATTTAATCACTATCAAGACATAAATTATATTGTTGGGTGACAAGGTCTGTGCACAAGCAGCAGCAATAAACATAGCACCTTTGTATAAGATTAATACTGCCAGGGTTAGACCAGAGAGAAATCCCAGTGTGATCTACATATGGGAGGGTAGAGTACAGCAAAGAGTGAGAGAGAGCAATAATACAAAGCTTGTGACTCTTCATCTTAACACCACTTCGTGAGAGATGGAGTAAGAATATGTGAGTTGTGCACATCACTGTTCATGATATGTCACCTTTGAGTATAAGAAAGTGACAGTTCTGGAGGCATACAACACTGTTTCTTATACCACCATGCATTGTATTGAGACTGACTTGACTGACTGAGTGTTCAGGAAGCCTTTTGTAAGCTGTATAAGACAAAACTGCACTTGCAAGACAGTCTGATTAATAATTTTTTTTTTTTTAAATTTTTCACTTTTTTTTTTTATCTGAAGCTGAGAATAACTGTAGATGTGAGTGGTGTTTTGAGACAATCGAACTGGAAATTCTCTGATCTGGATGGATAAAAGCTGACACACAAATGCTGGCAAATCTGCCTTATTCGTATCTCATTGTCACTTGATTTTTTTAATTCAATTTTATTGAGTGTTCCTGCTTACACTGAATTAGTATGCACCTTATGGCCCGTGATGTCAAAGCCGCACTGACAAAAAAACAGACACAGGTATATATGTTATTTGGAATTATTCATTTTATGACCTTATAGTACATTTCGGAAAACATTGTGGTAGGGATGCACCATTATTCATATTCATTTGCGTACCTTCTTACGGTTGTAATCAGTGACTGCATTTGAAAATCTCAACCCCCCCCTCCCCCCAACCAAAACCATGCCTAATCTGCACAGGACTCCAGGACATGAAGAGGAAATAATGTTTCTCTGCAAGGTGAGCCAGGAGAGCTCTATTTATTTTATTTATTTTTTTTTTTTCCCCCCTCAGTGGACCCCATACATGTCTTGCACAATACATGTGCTTTGATCGCGCCACCTGCGTGCTCCTGCTTGTACTGAATAAGCTCACGCCTTCTGGTGTCAACACGCAGCACCGGGGGGGGGGGGGGGGGTGAGGGGGGAAAGAGACAAATATATGTGACATTTTGAAGAAATCATTGTATGACCTGAATAGTACCAATCAGAAAACATCATCGCACTAATGCAATATTATTTGAAACTGAACAGATCAGGTGTAAATTTGTTACTTGTAAAAGTTAGCTTTTTTCACTTTTATTTTCTCAGTCTCGTTCACACTCTCCCTCCCCTCCTGATCTGACCTTAACTAACACACCAGCATAAATTTTCAAGGGACAGCGGCATCACGGCTCCAGGATGCTTGTGTTTCAGATGCTCATGCATCATGGTGGTACTGCCGTGAAGAGAAAGCTCCGCTTTACATAATCTGCATTCAACTTTTCTTTTTTCTTTTTCGGTGAAGTGATCCCATACTTTAGAAAGTTTCTGTCTTAATTTTGTTTCCATCTCATTCCTCCTCCTTTTCCGACTCGCCATTGCAACCACATTTATTTTCCTCTACATTCTTCTTCTCCTCAGATATTCTTTCTTCGTTGGTAGGACTGTATGCAGTCTTGACAAACAATAACGATACTGCCCCCAGATGTTCATGTAGTACATTGCAGTTACAAAACCAATGTGGTTCTTTGTGACTGGAGCCTCTATTGAAGGTTCTGTTTCTGACGCGTCAACAATAAAAAATCCGCGTTGATGATTTTTTGTAGTTAACATCCTCCATTACGTCAACTAATCCTTGCAGCCCTACTAAATACAGATTAGACCTTTGACAGCAGCAAAAGGTTACATGTTGTGACTTTTAGGAAGCATTTAATCATTCAACATTTTTGTAATTTTTAGCAGACCACACACTAGCAAGTTTAAACTGGCAATGATCTAAAACACTGGTGCCCAACCTTTCATAATATGTGGGCCAAACTTGACTTTGCTGTGAATTTCGCGGGCCACAACGTATGTGAAAATTAAATATGGATATTTAAAATTATTCTAGTTACCGAAACGTGAGAAAAGAAAGGAAATGAAAAATCAATAATTGGCGGACTCACCATCCGATGCTTATTTTATTAGTGCGATGTCTGCAGTTGTTTTTCAGAAACCAGTTTCGGAATGTTTGGGTCAAGATTTGTCACATTGATCCTTGGCACAGAATGAAGATGATCGTCTGTAATGCAAGAATGTGACCCGGTTTTTGCTCTCTTCATCACACAAACGTATATGCTTGCAAACGCCGTGGTCCTTTTCAGTCCTTCCTTTCGCAAATTTGGAAAGTTCACTGGTAACATTTCAGCATAAAACTCTGGTAGAGATTTTTCTCTAAATTTATCCTTAAGAGACATATTGCATTGTAACTCAATCAGTTCCAGTTGTAAATCAGTTGGCGCAGTGGGAACGTCAACTGAAAACGGATTTTCAAACAAACGGATTTCACTCCCGAGGTCATGGAAATTTTAATTTAAAAGGTTCTAACTATGTGCTCCTGTTGTCTGTCACACACCATACCAAGCAAAATTTACAGTTGGGCTTCCCACAAATCCATGACATAACATTTCATCTTTTCGTTTACTACCTTTTGGATGGTGTGCACAAAAGGATTACTAAAGGTGACCATTGAACTAATCAGTATTTTGACACATTATTACCCAGATCTCCTTTTATAGAGAAAAATGATGGTAGTAATAAAATGAATTGAACACGTGATAATTTTTTTCATCTTCTGATCATGGCTTCTGGATTTAATTAATTATACTTTATTTATATAGCGCCTTTCCCACTGATATGATCTGTTGTGCTCACTACACACTTCCTTTTTATTTTTTATTTTTTCCTTGTCTGATGTTGTGACATCCTGACTTGTAACTGAACCTGCAGACACTAGAAAATCAAGTCCAAGTTTGTCACATGTAAAAGGTAGAGTTGCTGTAATTGTAGCATCATGCATTTGGATAAATGATTCATAATTTTAAAAACTGTTGCAACAGTTTAAGGGTCCCTGTGATCCCTTGAACCCTCCGACCAAACGTCAGACACCAGATAAAAGTCCAAAACGAATATTTTATTATAATAATAATGTGCACAAAGCACCCTCCACTCCACAATACTCAATAATAAATCAATAATCACTACACTAATCAATTCCTCCACACTCCCAGACTCGTTGCCACCCTTCCACCCAGCTCAGCTCAACGTCTGGGATTTCCCACAATCCTTTTATAGTCCTTACCCTGGAAGTGGTTCTGTCCCTCAGTCCATGTGACTTTCTATCACTTCCAGGTCAGGTAAAAACTTCTCCTTTTCTTCAGCCCGGAATTATATCATTTCTTACGTTCCCGTGACTTGGAAATACTTCTGGGCTATACGGAAAGCATAAATCCCTGGGCCTCCCTGCAGCGACTCCTGGAGGCCCCCATGGTATCCAGCAGGGCTGTGCATTAAACTCCAAGGTCCATGAGGCCCTGCTGGAATTCGGGGGCACCTCCATGTTGCAGGGAGGGCTCCATCCTGGGGGTATTGGCCGGATTGTATGGCCGGCAATCCCTCCCACTGTGTAATTTAATTACTTGTAAGTATATTTGACATTTTCTGGCTTACTAATAAGAAATTTGTTGCCAAAAAAAAAAATCTAAAAACTAGTTAGTGTTACCAGTTTAGTGTAGGGTTCTCTAAAGATAAAGCTGCATGTGAACCTATAAGATGCAGAATTGTACACTTAATAGCCTATAAGGCAACACAATGGCAAAGTAAGAACAGAGAGGGAGCCAGTGGTTACAACAGCCAGATTGCTTAAAGCAGTTATAGAAGAAGGATGTTTAATCTTGCACCAAGTAAACCACATGTCTTTCCTGTGTGCTGTTATTATTGTACTTTTGTAATGCTACCTATTCAATTGACCTTTATCCTAAGCTGCATTTCTTAAAGAGCCTGTGCTAATATTTTTTATGAATGTGTATTTTTTTTAAGGTTTTTTTTTTTTTTAAGTTGTTCCAATTTAAAAAAAAAAAAAAAATTAAAAAATGAGTGCCCATGCAACAGTTCTGCCAAAATTAATAGGCCAGCAGTAAATCGTATAGCTTTGGAGTTGCAGGCTATTGCCATTTTCAAATCCTTTAATGTTCTTAAAAGAAAGAGATTGATCGGTTGTGGTAACATTTACTTTTGTGTCAGTATTTCAGAGCCGTATAGTCTCCCATGCATTTTGAGTATGTATTGCAATATAATTATTATAGAAAGGCAAAAGATTATCAAATTACATGCGTGAAGTCAGCAGAATTTTAAACACATCCATATATTTGACATTCTAATTTAAACTGGTTTACTGCTCTGCTGCAGACGTTCATGTTGTCGTCCCCACAAGGACTTTAGCAGAGCTAAATTTAGATGAGGTACCAATGTGCACGTGTGTTATGTACCATAACTGAGATAAATGAATTTTTTCATTTCAACTATGATTAATGGAATCAAAGGATTTTGTTACTAGGTATTGTAGATTCACTTTTTTCCCTTTAGTGATATGATTTCAATGTTCATTTTAGTCAAATAAAAAAGGAATAGTATGTATTATGATTCAAATGTGAAATATAAATCAATATTTTAAAAATATGAATAGCATTTGAAAGTACATTGTCCTATTGAGATCCTAGTATCAGGATGCTATTGTGAGCTCTCTGGCAATTCCCATTCATAGTATTTCACAAACGTTCACTGTTAATGCCTTTAAGGGCACTGACTTTTTAAATATGTAAATAATAAAGTATATAATCAGTTCCTAGTTGGAGGTAGTGCAGGGTTTTTATAATGCACTTCTGTCATTTTTACTGTCTGCAGAGCATTTGTAGAAAGCAGTACACGTTTCTAAGGTAGATATACTATTAAGCTAATGTGAATTGATCAAACTGCCTGAGTAATGGGTAAATTTATTTATTTTTGGCTTTCAGGCTAAGTTAATTTTTTTATCTAGTTTCAGATAAAGGGTTTAGAGGTCACTGTACCTGTTTATCTGGGTGGAAAAAAAACATGATTAAGCATCAAAAATACTGTATGTGCTTTTTTCCTCTCTTTTTGTATAAAAGGAGGTTATAGTTGAGGTATTCTCAATTCTTATGAATGATTTAAATTGAATTTTTGTTGGTTTGTAACGGATGACATACTTTTGCTCTTTGTGTTAGTGATTTGTTTTTCCCTCACTTTTGTGTGTTGGGATTATCCCTTGTAGTCACTCCTCATACTTTTGATTGACATCTGAGCTGGCCAGCCCTTATGTCTTATGGATGCAATGTGAGGTTATTTGGTTTATGTGACCAAACATTGCTAATAGCATTTTGTTATTGCAGGGTTTTCAAATTGTTGAATATAAATTGCATTTCACTTTTTGTAACAAATGCACTTGCCTCTTACTTTTAATTGAAAACTGTACGGTGTTGTCTGTTCGTAGGAAAATGCATTTTGACACATAACAAATTTGTTTGCATATAGAAAGCTGGTAATCCTTGTTAAAGTGAGTTCAGGCGTTTTGTTAAGTATCTTTGTTCTGCTTAAATGATATTCGCAAAAATAGCATTTCTGCTTCTTTGCCAATCAGGAAATTACTCAAAACATTTTAAAGCTGTGTAGTAAGAGTGAAGCAATTTTCTTGTAATATGAATATTTTGATAGAAGTTATCATAGTGTAAAGCACCTTACTAACAAAATAACACTTCTATTTTATACATCTCAGATAACCGAGTCCTAGTCAGTATGTGTCCCATTTCCATTTTGATTACTAGGTGCATATTTCCCAAATTGCCTGTGTCATAATAACACCTGTTTCAGAGATGAATCCATTTTAATATATGATGGTCACTTAAGAGTTGAGCTTTCTCTGGGTTGAGTTAAAATCCTCTCTGTTTTGTACCTGGATACCAAAATGCACCCCAAACTATTTATACTATATGCCTTAGTATTTGCATACTCTCTGGAACAAAAATAGTTTTTACTGTTTATTGTATGTATTTATCTGAATAATCTTGTTAAAACCCACATCCTATCACTGATCAGAATATAGTAGTACTACATTCTATAGGTGGCTATATTCCCTTGTAAATCATATTTTATGCACCTATTATTTCATTGATCATTAAAGGTTTACTACTGCTGCAGCAGGTAACCACTCGCAATCTGTCTGCTTATGTACAGTGCCCTCAATGTTTGGGACACAAAACATTTTTCCTTGATTTATTCATCTGTTCCCCAGTTTAAATTCTGATGTGATTAAAGTGCATTTTGCAGATTTTCATTTATGGATGTTTGAATATATTTTGGTTACAGCATGTAGAAATTTCAACACTTTTTATACCTTGGTCCCTCCTCATTTCAGGGCACCATAATGTTTGGCACATAGCAATGTTTGGTATATTCAGTCATATTTAGTACATTTGTTGCATATCCCTCGTATGCAAAGACTGCTTGAAGTCTGTGATTCACAGACTTTAACAGGGTGCGAAGTATTTCTCTGTGGTGATGCTCTGCCAAACCTCTAATGCAGCCATCTTCAGATTCTGCTTGTTTGGAGAGCTTGTCCCCTTAAGGTTTCACTTCAGCTTGTGGAAGTCATGCTCAATTGATTTAAATCAGGTGATTGGCTTGGCCATTCAAGAATTTTCAATTTTTTAGCTTGGAACAATACCTGTGTTCCCTTAGCAATATGTTTGAGTTTCATTATTTCCAGTTTAGTTTGTAGGCTTTTACTGGAACTTGAGCAGAAAAGATGTTTCTGTGCACTTAGGAATTCATTGTGCAATTGACATTAGCAGTTACAACATCAATGAAGATAGGTGTGCCAGCCGTACATGCCCAAGCCATAACACCCCCACTACTATGTTTAGTAGATGAATTGGTATGCTTTGGATCTTGGGCTCTTGCCATCACTCTGATACAGGTTCATCTTTGTCTTCTCTGTCTCCAAGACCCTTTCCCAGAATTCTGCAGGCTCTTTAAGTACTTTTTTTTACCATCTGTATTCTGGCCATCCTGTTTTTGTGGTTAACAACTGGTTTGCATCTTGCAGTGTTGACTCTGTATTTGTGTTCATCAAGTCTTCTGTGTTTAGTAGTCTCTGACGCGTACATATTTGTCTCGTGTAGTCCGATTTTCATCTACTGGACAAACATTTAGGACTTTTTATTTACCATTGTGAGGATTTTTCTGTCATCAGCAGTGGAAATCCACTTTGGCTTACCAGTCCCTTTGCAATTTCTGAGCTCACCAGTGTATTCTTTCTTCTTACTGATATTCCAGATAGTTGATTTAGGTAATCCTAAGTTGTTGTTTTTTTTTTTTTTTAATTGATGTCACAAATGGTTTTATTTTGATGTTTCATCCTCATAATGGCTTCAACTTTCATTGGCACAGCACTCGTCTCCATGTTGAACAATGGCAACTACAAACTCCAAGTAGTTAAAAGAAGCCTAGGTATTGTATGCCTGCACTAAGGAAGCAGGGAAACTCACCTGTGTAATCACAAAAATTTGTGACGCCAGTTGTCCCAAACATTATGGTGCCCATCTATAAAAGCTGCTGTCATTTCTACATGCTGTTACTGAAAGATGTGCAAACACAAAGTCTGCAATGTACACATTATTCACATCTGAATTGTTTCATTTGTAATTTAAAACTGAGCAGCAGAGATTTAAATTAAGGAAAAATGTCTTTGTCCTAAACATTATGGAGGGCACTGTAGTGTCCGTGCATTTTAATAATGAACACTTACAACATTTACTCTGTGCAATCTTTCTCAAACTGAATAGCTGATATAGGTGTGACCTGTGAGTGAACAAGAGTGGTGTTTTGTGTGTGCTTTAAGTTTTTTTTCCGTAGTGTTATGTTTTTGAGAACTTTTTAGTTGCTAGTTGTCTTAAGTGGAATTGTGCCTTTTAATTTATCTGTGCAATACCACATTCCTGTGTCATGAGTTGAAGGTGTTCACTAGTAATATTTAGAACTTTACTATTGTAGGTGATGCTGTGTGGGATAGTAAATCAAATACAGTGGAACCTAGGTTTGCGAGCATAATTCGTCCCGGAAACATGCTCGTAGTCTAAAGCACTCGTATATTAAAGTGAATTTCCCCATAAGAAATAATGGAAACTTGGATGATTTGTTCCACAACCCAAAACTACAGTAATCCCTCGCTATATCGCACTTCGCCTTTCGCGGCTTCACTCCATCGCGGATTTTATATGTAAGCATATTTAAATATATATCGCGGATTTTTTGCTGGTTCGCGGATTTCTGCGGACAATGGGTCTTTTAATTTCTGGTACATGCTTCCTCAGTTGGTTTGCCCAGTTGATTTCATACAAGGGACGCTATTGGCAGATGGCTGAGAAGCTACCCAACTTACTTTTCTCTATCTCTCTCTTGCGCTGACTTTCTCTGATCCTGACGTAGGGGGATTGAGCAGGGGGGCTGTTTTAGTTTGGGAAAATGGTTCAAAGGTTTTAACAGAAAATAAGCAGGCAAGAATCAGAGAGGAAAGGTCCAATACTTCAATTGTTTACTTGTTCAAATATAATATCAGTTACATACAATATAATAGCAATATACATGCAGATATAGGAATTGTACTATTGACTTACAGTAATATATATAAAGATATATGATTTATACTATTGACTTACAGTAATACAGATATGTGAATTATACTATACTTACAGTAATATCAAAAGACCCAGAGCCATCATCCTAGACCAGTAGACTGAGGGAGCCCGCGTGTCAGTCTCGTCAGAGGATCAACTCGTGAGCCTGGTCCAATACCGGGTGGTGTGCACGTTCCCCACGGTTGAGCTTCCGAAGAAACTGAGGGCGGAACCTTCCCTTATATACTAATTGAGTGTCCTTACCCAAAATGGCTTACGTGTAAGCAGTGTATACAGAAGTGATCAGTTTCAGCACACACCCTTCCACGGGACGCAGTATTGTTTTTCTTCTACTTGGCCCTCACTGAGATGGTGCCTAGTATCAGAAGACACACACTAACAAGCGTTGCTTGCAATGAAGCCCCTCGAAGTGAAAAACAAGTACATGGCCTTGACTGTATTCCCATAACATTCTGAAACTCTTTATGAGAAGCAAGTTTTTGCACATTCTTTCGCTATCATCCCAAACATTCCAATCTTTGTAGCTGGTTTTGCACTGAAGCGACCAACCCCCCCCCCCCCCCCCCCCCCCCCCCCCCGCCCCCCCCCCCCCCCCCCCCCCCCCCCCCCCCCCCCTTACTCCTTTATTTCATCCCTTCTCCTGTTACAGAGAAAACCTTTTTATTACAATCGGTCCCTCGCTCAGCGCAAAATCAGCAACCTTGTCTGTTGTGCTCTATTATTAATTCGTTTTAAAACACAAAACACATAGCAATTGAATATAGTCATTAAAGCAATAATAATAATATCTTGCCATATTTGTATATTATTAGTCCTTAAAGCCATTTGCATGTTATTTTTCTGTATCTGTGCTTGTAATATGTTAAAAGTGCATACAGTCCAGTTCATGAAAGTTGAGACATTTAGCCATTGAGTGTCATTACTAGCCGTGATTATCCAATCTGAAGCACGTTGTTCCCAGTTTACTGTTTGCTGATGAGAGACCATGGACTGAGGTAACCACCTAGCCATTTGGTCTGCCACTTTGTGAGTATGTCGTCCCACATTCTCAAGCTTGTTTGCAGTTATTTCATTATCTACGGTGTTTAAAGTTCCTAGGGTGGTGCCAACCCCTCCTAAGAAAGTGTCATACCATGCCCGTTTAGCACGCTTACACTGTGGCAACAGTGGAAACGTCACTTGCCATGTAACCTTAGTCCTTTTTGCTGTCATAGAAACAAGTTTACATGTGTCAATTATCGGTTCTACATGTGACTGTCTCGTTATGGGGGTTCTGGCCCACACGGCTATAGCAAGCATTGGTATAGTCCTGTTAATAATTTCAGTTGCATTGATCCAGCCAATGGGCCCAGTCTTATTAGAGGTGTATTCGCCTGATGTTGCATTGACCTCGCACTGTACATTGGAGCCATTCCAGGGCCCCATACACCAAGTTACTTTCGACGTCCAGGTAATGTTTAAGTTTCTAGAGCACTCAATCAGATACTTCTGTGGTTTTACCCCCGGCACCTTCAAGTTCGAGGAGTAGATGGTGCACCCGTCACCAGTCGTAATGGTGAGGACATTGCAAGACTGATTCTCCAGACACGTCGTGTTCTCCTGCTGTCTAGATTTAGTGGAATTGTTCCACCACCATCGGACCTGAGTCGTCTCCTAAAGTAGTGGCTCCTACTTAATTCAGAACACCCCCAATTCTGTAAAACAAGAACACAGCATGTTGCACCCACTCCTCTCCTCCTCCTGAAACAGAATTTATGATTACGATACTACCTATTTACATTGTGTTAATTCTAAAAAAAAAAAAATTTTAACTTACACTTTAGCTTTACCCTTAACAATTTCATGCTGCATGTTCTAATTCTTCAACGGGATATAAAGTCCTTCCTTTATTTTTCCCTTTTCCTTTGCCCTTGGCTTTCTTTCCTCCTTTCTTGTGTTTACTCTTGCGCCGGTTTTTCTCCTTATCTTAACATTACCCTGTGCATCAGCATAAAATCTGCGACGCATCACGGGTTTAGCCTGTAGAGGCAGAGGGTCAATTACCGACCCTGCATCGGGTCCGTCATCATCCTCATAATCATCATCCCAAATGTTACCGTCCCATTTTTCAGGATCCCACTCATGGACGTTAACTGCAGCTACAAATGCTTTCATCTTCGCAACATCCGGTCTGCGCTTCTTTTTTGCATTTACCTTGGCTATGCAAAAGGCTGCCTTTTCCGACATCCCCTCGGCTCTCTGTACCCACGGCAATAATACAGCTACCTGGGATTCGGCCATTGAGGCCCACCCTAACGCATCCGCCAAGTCCATTTGCATTTTCTTAATCTCCCTTTCTTTTTCGTCTATCAGACTGTCCAGATTTTTAACCGCAGTTAGCAAAACCCACCCTCGCGTCTGCAAGCCCATTATGGGTTCCTTTGCAGACACCTGACATTTCTTAAGCGCGGCTAGCACATTCACTGGTGTTGGGGATCCAAGCTCTGCCAATATTGTGCTAATCCCCCCCCCCACATCTCAATTCTCTGGCGCAGTCTTCCCATACTGTTTCTTCCCAGCCGGGGAGAGGTAAAGGAGCTGCGCCAGGGTTTTTATCCTTTTTCTTAAACATCTCTGATTTCCTTTGCCTCACTTAATAGTTCAATATTTTACCAGATTCCCCAAAATCCTGCCGACTACGCCAAAATGTTTTAGTTTTGGGAAAATGGTTCAAAGGTTTTAACAGAAAATAAGCAGGCAAGAATCAGAGAGGAAAGGTCCAATACTTCAATTGTTTACTTGTTCAAATATAATATCAGTTACATACAATATAATAGCAATATACATGCAGATATAGGAATTGTACTATTGACTTACAGTAATATATATAAAGATATATGATTTATACTATTGACTTACAGTAATACAGATATGTGAATTATACTATACTTACAGTAATATCAAAAGACCCAGAGCCATCATCCTAGACCAGTAGACTGAGGGAGCCCGCGTGTCAGTCTCGTCAGAGGATCAACTCGTGAGCCTGGTCCAATACCGGGCGGTGTGCACGTTCCCCACGGTTGAGCTTCCGAAGAAACTGAGGGCGGAACCTTCCCTTATATACTAATTGAGTGTCCTTACCCAAAATGGCTTGCGTGTAAGCAGTGTATACAGAAGTGATCAGTTTCAGCACACACCCTTCCACGGGACGCAGTATTGTTTTTCTTCTACTTGGCCCTCACTGAGATGGTGCCTAGTATCAGAAGACACACACTAACAAGCGTTGCTTGCAATGAAGCCCCTCGAAGTGAAAAACAAGTACATGGCCTTGACTGTATTCCCATAACATTCTGAAACTCTTTATGAGAAGCAAGTTTTTGCACATTCTTTCGCTATCATCCCAAACATTCCAATCTTTGTAGCTGGTTTTGCACTGAAGCGACCAACCCCCTCCCCTCTTACTCCTTTATTTCATCCCTTCTCCTGTTACAGAGAAAACCTTTTTATTACTGGGGCTGTTCGTACATCTAGACGATACGGACGCTCGTCTAAAAATGCTGAAAGATTATCTTCACGTTGCTACCTTCTGTGAAGCTGCTTCCTGAAGCGACATGCTGCACGGTGCTTCGCATACTTAAAAGCTCGAAGGGCACGTATTGATTTTTGATTGAAAAACAAACTCTGTCTCTCTCTCTCTCTTTCTCTGCTCCTGACGGAGGGGGTGTGAGCTGCCGCCGTCAACAGCTTTGTGCCGCGGTGGTTCGCATACTTAAAAGCCAAACAACCCTATTGATTTGTTTGCTTTTCTCTATCTCTCTGACATTACAGTATCTGCTCCTGATGCGCACTCCTTTGAAGAGGAAGATATGTTTGCATTCTTTTAATTGTGAGACGGAACTGTCATCTCTGTCTTGTCATGGAGCACAGTTTAAACTTTTGAAAAAGAGACAAATGTTTGTTTGCAGTGTTTGAATAACGTTCCTGTCTCTCTACAACCTCCTGTGTTTCTGCGCAAATCTGTGACCCAAGCATGACAATATAAAAATAACCATATAAACATATGGTTTCTACTTCGCGGATTTTCTTATTTCGCGGGTGGCTCTGGAACGCAACCCCCGCGATGGAGGAGGGATTACTGTATTCATATAAAAATGATAAATACAAAATATAAAGTAAAAATACATAAAACAAATTAACCTGCGCTTTACCTTTGAAAAGAATCATGGCTGGTGTGAGTGAGTTTCTAAACTCTTGTGGGATTGCACCCAACGGGACGACACGCGGAAGATAATCCCAAAGCAATCGCAGTCTCCCAGGGCTGTAGCAGTTCGCCATAAAAGCGAATCTGAAAAGATCGCGGACATGCTATAAGCGCCTGCCGTCGATGGGTGATACAAGGAACATTATAAATGCGCAGGGCCCTACCTGACTGCTGTGCCTGTGTATAAATAACCGCGCTGTTGCTGTTTCAAGCTGAATAAAGCTGGTGTTGCTAAAGTACTGAGACTCAGCTTTGTGTTTTAGGGTGCAAGACGGGGACTCGCACGTCACAACACACATGCGCACACACAGACACACACGAGCGCGCACACAGTCACAATGCTAATGCTGTAGTAAACCGTATACGCTCGTACGGATGTTGACTATATGAGTGAGGCTCGCCGACTCAGACGGAGAATAGGAGACGATTACCCACAATCCCACAGCGAGAGAGAGAGAAGAACCATCAGCTCAGCTGTGATCACATGACGCTCAGCAGACAAAGCGTATACATACTACTCGTACTGCAAGACGTCGCTCGTTTATCAAGTGAAAATTTATTAAAAATTTTTGCTCGTCTTGCAAAACACTCGTAAACCAAGTTACTTGCAAACCGAGGTTCCACTGTATTTGTTTCTTCTGTGAAATGTATGTACAACATTCCAGATATTTACCTTTGGACTTGATGAACATGCAATATCTGAGATAAACTGACATATTGGATAGGGTTTCAAACAAGTAGTCAATTGGTGCATTTACATGTGCTTTAGTAACCCAGTTATTCACAGAAACCTGGTTTTTAAAATGCCATTTAAACCCTTATTCCAGTTAGAGTAACTGGGTTATTGGTCTCTAAGAAACCTGACTAATACAATATGATTTCTTCATAAGTAACCTAATCATTTGGCTATGTAAACCCTTATCTGGGGGTGAAGGTATGAATTTTGTAGTCTGTACATGTCTGTTGCACACTCTTTGCCAGTGCATGTCTTTGCTTTGCGGATACTTTCTGCAACCACCAGAAGAAGCATCCAGAAGATAAATATTTGGATGATAGTATTTTTTTTTTCCTTCCCCTGGATGAAATAATCTGTCTCAATATAAACAGAAATCACTAAAGTTTTGTTGATGAGTTGAATATACAGTGCTAGGCTCAATAGTATAATCTCTGTGCCAGTGTTGAAGGCAATATGTTAAAAGTACCATGCACTACATAGTCTGATTACTTTCTAAAGTAACTAGGGGGCTCCGCCCACTGCTCGCTTTGCTCGCCAACCCCTGGTCTTGGGTAACCCGAAATAGATTGATGAATGTATGCGATATGTGCCTGCATTGCTTGCGGCATTTCAGACGTGCGCTGTAGGCGCCTGCGTTCATTGATTATATCCAGACGGGCTCGTGTTTGTATCTTCGTCAGTTGTGGTCTTTCGTTTTGAACCCGTGCCTGCTTTGCTTCCGCAGTTTCTGACGCGTGTTGTAGGCGTCTATGTACATTGTATTTGTTCATGCTGAGCTGTTTGGTTTTGGAGCCGAGACAGTTTTGCTTCCGCGGTTTCAGACGCACGTTGTAGGCGCCTACGTCTATTGTTGTTATCTATGCGGGCTCGCTTTTGTAGCTCCGTTAGTTGAGCTGGATTGTTTTGGAGCCATGATCGTGACTTCATTAGTTATCCGTTGCCTACCGTTAGTAATATGGATAATTGCACTTGCTGTTAATACGGAGCATTTTCTGTGGTTGTACCATTAACACTAGAATTACCAGAGCCTACGAAAAAACTCGTAGATCCGGCCCACCTTAAATCGCTTCTTAAAATCGTTCTCACCTCTCCGCCACCGTCTTTTGTCATCTAAATGTACTGATAAAGACATGCTGCCAGCAGCCGGCTATTCCATCCCCCCACCGACTTAGAACGTAAACAAGCTTTTCCCAGCTCATGCCTTGATTGATTATCTGGGAGTGAGTGGAGTTTTAGAATGGAAATAATAAATCGCTATTTGGAACACACGCATTTCATGTGTGTTGCGTTTCTGCAGTAATCTGTGTAAACACATTGTTAAAACAGAAACGTTTTTTATATTCTAGTAACAAATGACAAAATGTAGGCATAAACTATATAATGTATGAAGCCTGAAGTCCAAATATCAAAGAAACACTTTCACAAAAGGTACAAAAAAAAAGCCACCGCCAAAAAAAGCCGCCTTAGTGTGTGACGTTGACATGCATTAACTATCACTGCTTCCGTGGCGCACCAGTATCAGTCGCTGACTGGGAATCAGAAGGTCATGCGTTCGATCCTGCACAACTCCCTTTTGAGAAGTGTTCTTATTTTCACTATTTTAGAATAAAAAGATACATTTGAAGCAAACACTTACTACTGATCATCTGTCTCGCTTAAAACTGTCCAAAATGTTTCCAGGCCAGGATCCAACCTGCGAGTGCTGCAACCAAGCTCCTGCCTCACTAGGTCACATGTTCTGGGCCTGCACCAAACTAACATCATTTTGGACAAAAATTTTTAAGTGCCTCTCAGACAGCCTTAGTATCACAATCCCTCCTAACCCACTAACAGCTGTGTTTGGTGTCCTTCCAGATGGACTGGAATTGGAGAAGGACAAGCAAACGGTGATTGCATTCACTACACTCTTGGCACGCAGACTTATTTTGTTAAATTGGAAGAATCCTAATTCTCCTCTTAAGTCAGTGGGAAACCGATGTTTTATATTATTTGAAATTGGAAAAAATCAAATTTTCAGTTAGAGGATCTGTACAAAATTTTTTCAAAACATGGCAGGATTTAATCAATATTATTTTAGAATAAGAGAAATAACTATTATTGCATTTAACTCCCTTCTCCATCTCTTATTTATATAGATATTTACTTCTCCCCTTCTTTTGTCTAATGTTGCCTTATTAAAAAGCTTAAAGAAATTTTCCTTTAGCTAAGCTCTCCTTCTCAGGGGTGGGGTTTGATTTGTTTTCAAATTTGTTGGGTTATAAATTGATCTGTTTGTATGGAATGATTACAATGAAAATTAATAAAATAAAAATATTAAATAAAAAAAAAAAAAAAAAAGATACATTTGATTTCAGTCTAACGGCCGATGTAATTTAAGATATTTGTAAAGGTTAGCATTATTTTTTTTAAAATTCACTTTTCATTGTGTCGGTCGCGTTCAGGATCCTTTCCTACCCCATCTGACACTGCTGTTTTCCCATAAAGACTCGCTATAGTTCTGCAGTGTATCACAATACATACGACCGTGTGTTTTTTCCCCCAATATTGCCAGTCCCCACGTGTTGCTGTATGCTGTTTCTTTTGTACTCCAGGACATGCAGAGGAAAGCATAGTAAAGAGCAGTAACTTCAGCGCTATATGCAATCATCAGACACTCCCCATCTGGTACTGCTGTTTTCACATAAAGACGCGCTAAAGCTCTGCAGTGTACTTGTGGCTGCATTGTCGTACCAATGCTTGCGAACTGAAGTGTCTGCATGCACTTTTCGTGGCATTACACGTGTATTTTTTGAGTATGCCCATGTAGCTCAAACACAGGAACATATGTTGATGTAAAAGTATAACAAAACAAGTGCACATTTATTCAAGACTATAACCCGAAGAAAACAGAAAGCAAGATACAGTAGGAGGTTGATATGACAGCTTGCGTGGTGGAATGCTAAGAACTGCTGATTTCCATTCCGTGCTATATAACTGTTAACATTTGAATCTGATGATTGCATATAGCGCTGTCTTATTCAGTGTGCACAAGAACATGCAGGTGGCCAGTTGCTGAGTGCTACAACGCACGTTTTAAAAAAAGAAAGAGACAAATATATGTGACGTTTTGAAGAAATCATTTTATGACGCGAATAGTACCAATCAGAAAACATTGTCAAAGTAATGCAATATTATTTGAAAACGAACAGCGTCAGATGTGAAGTTATACTGGCGCTGTTTGAGTCAGATCAGAAGCTGAAAAAGCTCCTGTTCTGACTCTAAGTAAAAAAGCATGAATTAATCAACAGAAATAACCGCGATTGACATTTTAAAGTTAACGAGCACGTGAGCTTATTCAGTTCTGCTGGATCAACGCATATGTTGATCTTTTTTTCTTTCAGTAATAGCGCCAACATAAATCCACACCCGATCTGACGCTGTTCGTTTTCAAATAATATTGCATTAGTGCGATGATGTTTTCACATATATTGTCTCTTTCTTTCAGGTGTGTAATAGGAACCACAGCATAGAGAGAAGCGTGTACATTGTAACAGGTACACACGTTGTAAATGTAGGAAAGACTATCCTTGTGTGTGTGTGAACAGTTAACATTTGAATCTGATTATTGCATATAACGCTGAACTTACTGCTCTGTACTATTCTATCCTCTGCATGTCCTGGAGTATACAAAAGAAACAGCATACAGCAACATGTGGGGACTGGCAAGATCGGGAAAAAAAAATACGCATTCACTGATTACAAAACGCAAGATGTTATGCGAATGAATATGAATAATGTTGCATCCGTGCCACAAAGTTTTCCGAAATGTACTATACAGGTCATAAAACGAATAATTCCAAATATCATATATACCTACGTCTGTGTTTTTTTTTTGTTTTGACATCATTCACCATAAGGTGCACTCTAATTCGGCATGAGCAGGAACACTCAATAAAACCGAATAAAAAAATCAAGTGACGGTGAGATACGAAGAAGGCAGATTCGCCAGCGTTTGTGTGTCAGCTTTTATCCCTCCAGATGAATGTCCAGTTCCATTGTCTCAAAACACCACTCACATCTCCAGTTATTCCGTTTCAAATAAAAAATAACAGTGTCAGATCCCTGGGGGGGGTGGGGGGGCTAGTATGTATCGTGATCGTGATTTAGAGAGAATAAAAGTAAAAAAAAAAAAAAAACGGTAACTTTTACAAGTCCTATAAGTGCACACCGTGTGTTACAGACGCAAACCAAATGTATGTGTGTACTGTATAATAACAAAAGAGGAGCTCACTACTGAAAACGGCAAATATAGGAGTGAGTGGGGATCGAACTGGGGACTCTCAATTACAAGTCAGCAAATCTTACCGCTACGCCACGGAAGCTATTGTATCAGTCTTGAACCTTTTGTGGAAGTGTTTTTACTTGATCTTTGGACTTCAGGCTTCATACATTATAGTTTATGCCTACATTTTGTCATTTACTACTAAAATAAGAAAAACGTTTGTTTTAAAAATGTGTTTACACAGATTGCTGTAGAAATGGAACACACATGAACTGTGTGTGTTTCAAATAGCGATCTATTATTTCCATACTAAAACTCTAGCAGTTCAGTCACTCCCAGATAATCAAACAAGGCAAGAGCTGGGAAAACTTAGTGAACGTTCTGCGACGGTGGGGGATGGAATAGCCGGCTGCTTGCTGGCTCGTCTTAATCGGCACATTTAGAAGACAAAAGAGAGCTGCGAATGGTTTTAAGGTGGGCCGGATCTACGAGTTTTTTAGTAGACTCTGGTAATTCTAGTGTTAATCACATTACAGTGATGCATTATTCACATATGGTATATGGTTTGGACGTGTGAGGATGCCGTACGTTTAATACGGAGAGTTCGTTTATTCTCATTACCCGGACCATGCTGTGTAGTGTGGACGTTTAGTTCAGAAGCGCGTTGTAGGCGCCTGGGCCTTTCGTACTTTCTCGCGCCTTCCGTACTATTTTTGTGGACCTTTGCAGACGCCGTAGTGTCTTACGTGTGACTCTGGGGTGCAGTGCAGAATCCTGTTTTTTGTGTGGCTGTGTCGTTAGTTGTTAGCTATGGGCGCGTTGTTGCTTCATTTCTCATTCACGTTAGTTGAGCTCTTTCGTTTTTGGGCCGTGACTCCTTCGTTCGCAGTGGATAAGACTTCGATTGCGGTTTGAGACGCACGCTGTAGGCGCCTGCGCAGTACGTCTCATGGTCCCATCGCCATGTACCTGCGTCCATATCCGGTTTATTCTCGGTTAGTAATATGGATAAGTAACCTAACATCATGCTTAATTTCAGTGACATAAAAATTCCTACATTATAATAATCCCAGTAACAGTGGGTGTTTGACCAGAAGCATACGTACTGGTAAGCTGCTCCTTTGCAGGACTCACTCAAAACAGCCAAGCAGAAAAGTATGCTCTATGCATTCTGGTAACAGAAAATTCTATAAAGTGTCCGGTTAGTTTTAATCCAGGTGTTTGCTATAGATCTGTCGAAATTGGGTGACATAGCGACCAGTGTTCCTTCCACAAGTTGGTGGTTCAGGTCAAGACCAGGCTAAACTCTTGGGGCCAGACATTATTTTCAAATGAGAATACACATCTGGAACAACCTATTAAAAAGTATGTAGTGATTGTACCCACAGAGCTTCTTCCTAAAACTCCCACCCCTGATTTGATGAGTCCATGCACTTTAAACAGTCACCTGGGTTTCAGGGAGAGAGCATAAGATAATGATGAAACGACTTGTTACTGAGAGAAAATAAAAAGCTAAAATTGTGCTGCTGAGCTCATGAGTGGATATTTGCAAAGTAACTGAAGCTTTATAATTTTGCACGTTTGAAATGAGCATGGTAACAGAGACAGATGGGTGCACGCACACACACACGTATGTAGATAACCGCAGCAACTGGACTCTACACGTTTTGAGAAGTGCCTCTGTCTACTACAGTGTCTGTTTGGTTTTTAACTCTTGCATTACCATATGAGAGCAAATGGAGTTGTGGTCTATGGATATACAACATGTTAAAATGCTGTGGCTATTTTGTCATAGCATGTTGAATTTCCAGTTAGACAGTAATGTAAAATTACTTATTCTGACGTGCAGCCAGAAGGTGGATGCTGTGCAGCCTCACCTGTGCATCTACTGGTGGTGTTGGGGATATTTGTTGATTTCAGTTGTTTTAAGTACTGAAATCTGCATCTCCTGTGGCTCTTTATCCATTCTCTTAACGGTAGTTGTTATCCTGGAGTGTGACACATTGTTTACTTGAAATGCATATTTGCAGTTAACATTTTCATGAATATAGCTGTCAGTTCTTTCATGCTGTTGAATGTCGTTGTATAATCAAATGCTACAGAAATGTTTCCCTTACATCAGGTTGTTTGTTTTTAAAATGTGCAATGTGATCTCTGCACATGACACATTTTGTTTTTGTGTGTGTTTTAATGTTATCGATATTCTTTGGAATTAGAATAAATTCTCAATTTAGTGATAAATGCATCCTCTGTTTATATGCATTTTTTTGAGCTGTGTAACAGGATGAAACATTACAAAAACAGACTGATGAATTAAAATGTACCACCTACCTTGTTTTAGTCTTGCTTCACTCAAGTAAGGGTTTAATTATAGTAAGTTTGACACATTCTTGTGTATTACACATAAAAGGTGAGTATGCTATTGCATACAATACATTTTGAATCTTTTTTGAAAAAAAAAAGTCCTTTCTTTTGTCTACAATAGATGAAGCCTGAACTTCAGAGGATCAGTTTACTGTTGATGAAATTGAGACATGACCTATGTTGTCATCATCAGTAACTTACCCAGCATTGCTTCTTTGTGTTTTGGCCAAGATTGCCTATGCCACAGAACTGTTGAATGGTTCTACACTGTATTGGCTGAAAATGATGCAATTGACTGCCTGTCAGTGTAGATTTTTAAAAGGCCAACAGGGTTTCAGTCTTCTTAGCCTGTTACCTTTTATTGGCCAGGAGGTTTTCTAAAATTATTTTCCGTGTAGGAACAGATATCCTAGACAGCTGCTAGGTTGCTTGTTTTTACCCATTTGGGTGATTTTTATTTATTCATTTTAATTTTTTTTTTTTTAATATAACCCTCCTTCTCTGATTGCGTTGTTCCTCCTCCTCTACCTTGCTACAAAGATTTATGCCACCCTTTGGAACTTCTCAACCATTATTTCTCGCCCACTGAGTGATCCCTCACAGTACGTAATATTTTTTGTTTTTGCCTTCAGTGTTTGTGTATATATATAATGTGTGTGTGTGTGTGTATGTCTAGTACTTTAGGCCTTGTACATCTCTCAACATCAATTACTTGCAATATTTCATGTTTTTTGTAATTTATGTGAAAATAATTCTGATGCCTGTTGTTCTGTATATGGAAGAACAAGAATTTTTTTTTTCCCCAGTAAAGAATTTATAAAACTTTTATTGATCAGTTGTGAATGAGCAGATCATGTAATTTTTATAAAGATTTTTAAAGGATTTCCTTGGCACTCCCCTTTTTTTTTGTCTTTCCAGTTTGGACTATCGTTACATTTCAGACAATGGCTAAATTTTGACTTGCCTGGGAGAAGCTGAATTCATTACCTGCAAGTGAAGAGTAATCATAATGCATAATACAGAAACACTGTTGCTTGAAGGAGGCATGTGAACAGCATAGCTGTCTGACATTAACTAGATAGTAACTAGTGATTTTTTTCATGCTGAAACAACTTTTAGGGTAAATTGTTCCATGTTCTGAAATATGCAAAAAGTTCAAAAGTGGATAAAGGACATAAACAGAGCTGTGTTAAAACTCTATTCAAGAGTCCTCACCCATTGTAATAACGAAGGAGACAAAAATGAATGAAAGATGCTATCTCTTCCGTCTTTTCACTTCAAACGGATACTCTAAAACAGGGATAGTCAACCTTTTTATACCTACCGCCCACTTTTGTATCTCTGTTAGTAGTAAAATTTTCTAACCGCCCACCGGTTCCACAGTAATGGTGATTTCTAAAGTAGGGAAGTAACTTTACTTTATAAAATTTATAAAGCAGAGTTAAAGCATATAATAATAATTACTTACCAAGTACTTTACGTCAGATTTTCGCTAAGTTTGGCAGAATAAATCTTTATAAAACAACTTACTATAGTTTAAATCTTTTTATTTAAACTTTGCATACATAGAAATTACATTAGTTAATTGAATTATTAGTGGGATACCTGAGGCTGATGCTGGGAAACTAAATATTGAATATCCGGTTCAATTTTTGTGAGGAACAAACAAAGGTCTCCCCTTTCGGAAATATTCAGGCGGTTTCTTTCTTTGGTCATAATATGATTAACCGCACTAAATCCTGATTCCACAAGATATGAGGTAGGGAAAGGTATCAATAAACTGAATACCATTTTCCACGTATTTGGATATAAGACCGGCATTTTTTTATTTTGCCATAGGTTTTCATATCTACCACTGTCGAATTTATGTTTACTTTCTTCATCATATCTAATTTCTAACAGTTCTTCTTGGCAAGTTGTATCAGCCTCTTCAATATTTGCGGTAAAAGGATTTTTCATCCAGTCGTATACCTTCAATTTCAAAATATCTTCAAATCGTTTTTCCATGTCCAATTTAAGTTCGTTGAGGTGGCTACTGAATCTGTCAATATCCTCTGGAGTTGCATCATCTTTTATAGATGATAATTGAGGAAACTGATGAAATTCTCTCTTCAATAGATTATGACGAAGTAGTTCAAGTTTGTCAATAAATAATAGCACAATACTTTGGCAACCTATAAGAGTTTTATTAGCTCCTTGAAGCTGCAAATTGACATCGTTAAATCTCTTGAAAATATCTGCCAAGTAAAAGGCATCATTCTTTACTGTTTTTAACTGTTGACACAGATTGTTCTCATTATTGCTTTCAAAAAATTGTATGACACTATCATATAATGCTACAAATCTAGCCAAAGATGTACCCTTTGACAGCCACCGAACTTCTGTGTGCAAAAGTAACTTAACTCTTTTAGGGCTAATTTTTTTTTTTTTTGTTTCTTTTCTCCCAGGGCTGAATATTTTTCCAAAAACTAACATTTTTTTAAAAAGAACACAAAGCAATTGTTTAACATATCAAATCAACAAAAAATATTTACTTTTGACAAATGTTACTGTCTTGCATGTTGTATGAGCCTGCATACTCTATGATTTCACATACATATCACATACATTTTACACAGCAAAGTCTGATCTTGCTCAAAGCAGCCAATTTCAGTCATTGCCACATTGCACTGCTTACAATATGTGTTGCTTTGGTGCCTATTTTTCAATTGTCTGTTGCTGCACTTTCTCACATATATTGTGAGTGTGTACTGTAGAGAGACAAGTCACCCATTTGCCATCGTGCCATGCCACTGCCACCAAGTTTTCTGCCTGCATGAAAACCGTATTGTCACCTCTTTTCATCTTCTGAAACTTTATGAACTTTATGTATGGCATTATAGCCTGGCTCATCCCATGGGATTTGCTTCTGTTTATTACAGAAGTGAATAAAACTTTGCAGCAGCACATACCTAAGCCACCAGGGGACAAAACACGTTTGGACCAATGCTCCCTGAAGTTATATCACCAGTTCTGTCCCATCTCTATTTGTAATGCCACAGCGCGCTTCATCTCGTCTTTCGTTGTGGGTTTCCACTTTGAAAAACGAGAATGCGATGCAAACACAGCCCGCGATTCAAAAAAAATCTCTGCCTACCTGTTTGTCTCGTCTGACAGTAGCTGAAAAGCAGCATCAGGAGAGAGCAGCCTGAAGTACAGCAGCTGGTGATCTGTCGTGTCCAACAGCAAGCCATGCCGTCTTGTAAACTCCGGTAGCCAGATCGGCTCTCAACGGATCAATGTCTGTGTATTTATCCCACGCGAACCTTGCCGTAGATGCATCGGCTGCGCGAAGGCACTCAACTGGCAGCAGATCTGCTGGCGCGGCATCGGCTGGTGTCTGATCAGCTGATGCCTGCTTCTCACTCTCTTGCTCGATCTCCTGATCACTGCCAATAAAATCCGATTCTGAAAAATCAAGAGTCTGACTCCGCGATAATGCGCAAAACATCGTCTGCCGAGTGTTTTCTTTTCTGCACTTGCTTCGCTGCCTTTTCACATGTCGGTGCCATCTTGCCTTTGTTTACATTTCGCAACTCACGCACACGCAAGGTTTAGTTGCCGAGTCAACGAGTCTAGCATTCCTCTAAGCACAGAGGGAATGCCTGTGACGTGACAGTGAGATTTGTCGCCATTAACAGCTGATTGTCGCCCCCTATCCCTGGTTGTCGACATTAGCCTTCAACCCCTCCTGTCGACAAAAGTCGACATCCGCCCTAAAAGAGTTAATAAAATCTTCATTATTGTCCTGGCAAAGCTGCCGAAACATTCTATCATTCTTTGCATTGGATTTGATCTTTTTTACGGCTCGAATTATTAAAGTTAATGATGAATAAAGACTTATACTTAGATGTTTTCCTACAAGATGTTGTCTGTGCACCACACAATGAATACATAAAACATTTGGCACTTCCTGCTTCAAATAAGCAACAAATCCACGATAGCGACCTACCATTGATGTTGCTCCATCAGTAGCGCATGCAGCAATATTATTCAAAGGAATATTATTTTTTGTCTCACAGTATTAAATATAGGTTGATCAGGCAGGATCAGGCGTTCCGGACGCTGGACAGCACAGCATACGTTGGACGTGGATGGTCAGTCAAGGCACTGGCAATCACGATCCCGCGAGGTTTTCGTCAGACCGTAATGTTGAAAGATATGTGGATCCAACAACAGCCGTTGGGAGTCAGGATCGGGATGTAGTAATTGTAGCTCCTCGTATGTTGAAATGATGAATGTGTTGACAGAGTAACAAATGCTGGGTACCTCTAAGTTGAGGATTGCCGGACGTTACAAGTGTCGTGGTTGAGCGAGAGTTTGTCGAGACGAGACTAAGTTAGTGAGTATCTGTGGTTGTGCGTTTTATAAAATTTTATGTAGCGGGTGTTGGCCAGTGGCATCACTTCTTTGCGATCAGGGTGAAGTAGCGAGACATCGGCTAGTTTTGGCAGTCCAAGGGGGGGTTCCTAGAATGTCACCCTATTACCCTAAAATCCGGGAATCGAGACGAAAATATGAGTTAATTGGTGTCTCCATTGTCCGGCAGTTTTCTGTCATAGAAAGAAGCATTGAACCATGGAGTTCTTTGTCTACGGGGTAATAAAACGACGAACTGCTAGTTTTTGGACGACAATAGTATGTAATCGCAGTGCCATTTGGTTGCTCCGCTACCGCCCACCATGAAAGCTGGAATGCCCACTAGTGGGCGGTAGGGACCAGGTTGACTACCACTGCTCTAAAACAAACAATAGACTTGAACCAGAACCCCCACCCCACCTGGTACTCACTTCCTTATCACCACAAGGTGTCTGAAGGTGCAGCACGCATCCTGACCAAGTCAGGTGTCAGAATAGCACACAAACCCACAAACAATCTGCGCACGGTCCTCTTTAATGCTAAAAATAAGAAATCGACTGCAGAAACACGAAACGCAGTTTATAGCATTCCATGTAGCTCTTGCCCAGCGGTATACATAGGACAAACTTCAAAAAGTATCGCAACACGAATACATGAACATCGCAACACAGTCAGAAGAAAGGACTCGCAATCACTGATCTATACACATACTAAATCAACAGGAGATTCTGTACATTTAACTGGGACAATGTACAAGTAAGGGCTGATTTATACTTCACGCTCAGAACACGTACGCACGCGCATCATGGCCGCCATGTGTTCTGAGCATTCATTTGATGTGTCCTCTGAGCAGGTCCTCAGAAATTAACGCGACGCGTGCGCGAGTTGCAGTACCAGCAAAAAGTCGGGGGGCGCAGTGTGCTAAAAGTTGGAATGTGACGTCAGAGTCTCTGTTTACTATCTACATGTGACAGAAAGCCGCTTTGCGGATCCTACGAGATTGGTGTGCGCACTTCAATATTTGATAAATGGTTCGATGTGGTGAAGCAAAATGCCGACATACAGATGTATTCATGGTGCTTTTATATTCAAGTGTCGCATATTCCCGATCGTAATGACACAATACGTTTTAAAATTCTCACATACCGTCTTCTGTGCTATCTTTTTTTTCTAGGGCTTCCTCTGCTCCTGACAGCAGCGAATCGCCAGCAATAGATCGCCACACTGAGCACATTAAATGTATGATATTCCAACTCTCTGCACATTTAGAATCCTTAGATTTATACTTGATATCACTTTCATGATGAAAAGCATTAAAGTACTGTATGTATATTACGTTTTACAGATAAATCGGTAATTTCGTTTAAATAATGAATACTGTTAATAATTACACACATGGGGTGACACCGTGGCGGAGCGTTAGCGCTGCTGTCTTGCAGGGAGTCATGTCGCTGATATTCCCTGCCTGGAGTTTACACGTTTTCCTGCTGGGTTTCCTCAGTGTGCTCTAGTTTCCTTCCAAAGATATGCAGATTTGGGGATTTGGTGCCACTAAAATGACGCTAGTGTATGTGTGTGCTTGCATTCACCTTGCGATGAGCCAAGGCATCGTCCAGGGATTGTTTCTCACTCGTGCCCAATGCTTGCTGGACACATCCCTGGATTTAATCAATAAACATCCTTTTTCAGAGATATTGCGGTAAGGTGTCATCGGAATTTAATGGGTGTTCTAGGCAATTTAAAACACAGAGAAGCCGAACATGTTCTCACCGTGATAATATCTCACACTGCCACCTGGCGGATTCCTCCAGATTTACGTAAAGTACGCGCGCAAGTATAAACACTTCAACGCTTGCGTAGCAGGAGCGTCCGCGCCGGCATGCGTTGCATCACGTGAAGTATAACTCCGGCCTAAGATTTAAGGCCAGTGCCAAAAGTGCCAGAGAGCTGGCCTAATCTTGGCTATCAAATGAGAACGCCATCAACAGACATTTGGACATAAATCCAGCGTATGCAAACTTAAGAAGAACATGTTCATAATAAATAAAATCTTTACAACCAATAACCCACCACCTTCACACTGACTGAGGCAGCCCCAACCCCAAACACTACGTAATTTTCTGCTATATATTGCCTTTAATTCTTGTAAGTCTAAGCATTATCTTCTGATGAAGGCCCCTGGTAGGGGCTGAAAGCTCAGGAATAAAAACTACTTTATGATATGTGATTCATTTTCTCCTTTTGTAGCTCTCCAGCTGCAAATATCTGCTCAAATTTTTCAGTGGCTGAAGTAAAAATAAACTATAAGCTGTAGACGTTCTATTAGAGTGCCCTCACTCTACTAGTTTGAAATACATAGGTTTTTTTTTTTTTTTTTGGTTTTTTAAATGAAATTCTTTATCACTGTATCAATTTTGTGTGGGCTTGTGTGAGAGCTGTGTATAATAAGTGAGCCTAACCCGTTTAGAATATTACCCAGCATCATCTGTGATTGAACCTAATTGATAAGTCGATCTAAAGAGGAAGAAAGGACAAAAAAAAAAAAGCCACATCTTGTTCTGTGTTTGGTTGTCAATGAGGAAAAAGCTATGCTCTTTTTAGGCTATGTAATCCGTTTGTGTTACAAAGCAAACACAGAGTAAACATTTTATTGAATAAGAGGCACAGGTATGTACCTCCATTATTCAATATTTTTTTGTTTTTAAAAATGTTTTAAGCCAAAAAGTATACACAAAAACATCACACGGAAGGATTTCTTATTGGCCATGCTTCCCACCCCTACCTAACCGAGTAATAATTTCAATGGATAAGTAAAGCCAATGTAGTTTATCAGAGTAGGATGCTTTTTCTACATTTCATAATATTTCCTATTTTTATTCATGATAATAGAAGTTATTCAACCAATCATACAGGTAGCTGTATTGACATATCCCGTTCATAAACAGCGTAAGGTAAATTGAGTGTTGAACAGTTCTGAGAAATAGTGTCTCGGGAAGTAGAGTGGGGTAAACTAACAATTTTTTCATTTCAAATTCAAACTGTAATATACATCAAAATATATACACAATTGCAACCTGATCAAACAGGGTAAACATTAATTCCTTGATAGAACCAGCATAATCTAGTTCATGGTTGCAAGGGGCCAGAACATAGTCCTGCAACATTGGACAATTTCACCTCATCTCTGCTACAATAAATAGAAGGATTTGTATTTAAGTCTGACAGTGTAAGTTGTGTGGTTGGTATGTGTGTGTGTTTGTTTTTTTTTTGTTTGTTTTTTGTATTTTTTTTTTCCTTCCTACTGTAGGCTAAAACTATTTTTCTTTTCTGTATCCTGCTCTGACCAAGATATTGTCTCTTCCTATGGAATGATAAGTGGGAATCTTAGATTCCACAGTTACTGATACAATACCTCATTTTATATCACTTTGTACAGTTGTTGTTTCTCTTTGTTTGTGTTTATAAAACTGCAAAATACTGGGGTACAGGTAGGTTGTCTAGGTCAATAAAAATCTTACATTTACCTGTTAAAGTGCCATGGATCCCCAGAGGTATGTTTTCTCCAGGGATTGTTTGAGCTTTCATCTGCTTTGTTGTCAACTGACCATACCGTAAGTGTTATAACAAATATGGCAGTACAATGGCCCTTTTGCATATTTATCCAATGGTGTATGATAGTTATAAATGGGCTATTAAGGTTATAAATACAGTGATCCATTGCTATATCACGGTTCAGCTATTGCACCCCCGCTATATCGTGGAAAAATTCATTAAGTATATCCTACCTGTAGTGTACTTTGTAGCCAATTCATAACAAAGCATACTGTTTTCAGCAGTCAGTACGTGTGCTAGACAAAAGTTTGTTAGAACAATATTATGATGTATACGTAACATTTAAGAAATACAGTAGTAAATCATAAAACATACTGCTACATACAGGAATACGTAGACAGTTGCAATTCATAATGAAATGTACATGTGCTTTTCATTTGTCACTACACGTGCCAGACAAGAGTTTGTTACAGCAATACATATAATTTATAACAACTGTAAATATTGACTAAAATGCAGTAAAAAGTCTATGTATATAAAATAATGAATATTTAAGCAATACAGTAAGTAAATCATTAAATATATGTATTGTACATTGTACACCATGGTAGTCAGATCTTTTGCGTTACAGTACCCAGATTTCTTAAAAGGCCCATTATTGGCTGAAAGAGGAGACTCAACCAACCAGAGCGGGATTTTCATTCTCTTGGTCTCTGATTTGGCTGCTGTTAACGTGGTGTAATCTCGCAAGAACAGCGAGCGTGGGTCCCCGACGCATCTCAGTTCTCTGTGTACTGCGTACCTTGCTTGTGATCCGATTGTTATGAACAAACTTTTTGTGAACTTTTCGGGTTTTTTTAAGCCCTACGATGGCTCCCAAGTGTCCTGCATCTTCTAAGCCTTCTGGTAGTAGTGAGCCTACTGTAAGCTCCAGAGGAAGACCTTGACCAATCGGGAGAAGGTAAAACTCCTGGTTATGCTTCAGGAAGGAAAGCTTTACGCGGGCCATTACAAGTTTACATGTGTTTAAAGTGTGTGGGAGGGGGGGCCTAAACTATAACAAAAAATGTTTGTTTATATGGTCTTTCTATATCGCAGATTTTCACCTATCGCTGATGGGTCTGGAACGTAACTTCCACGATAGGCGGGGAATCACTGTAGTTACATCTTTGTGCAAGGGCTTAGTCTGTTCTTGGTGAAGAGCACATACACAAACGTCAAAGTGGTACATAAAAAGGTAGATTATTCAAATGCACTGTTCAAATCATCCAGTGTAGTATTATTAGAATTCATTATTTGTCATTTTTACATAAAGATTTACTCTTTTTTAAACATATTCTTATATTACAAACTACAGGTCAGAATAAAATATAGTAAGACAGCTAGTAATTTGTTCTCTTCCATAAAGCTCACTGTCCTTCACACCTGTCAAAAATGATTGTGTGCTTCACAAGAGACCCTTATGCAGTCCAGAAGCAGCTGGTTCTAGTTTCAGCTATAGTTCTTATTAACAGTATGTTAGATTCTCATTCATTCATTGTTTTTTATGCCAGTTTCTGTAGTATTGAATGACAGTTTGTACATTTCCCCTTGGGATTAATAAAGTTATCTATCTGTCTATCTATGACTTGTGTGTGATTGCAACTAGACTAATTTAATTATTCCAGAAAGCCACTAATATGTGAGGGGAAACGTGAATAAGGTCTATATGTAAAAGTTGCTCACAGTGATGATAATACAGTGACACATCTCTACATGTTGAAAAGAAAAACAGTTCTGCCTAGAAATACTTTGTAAGACTGGATAATGTTTGTGTACTCAAATGCTAAGTTTGTGTCATTCATTTGGTTTTTGAATCCAGATAAATGTCCATTCATATAATCTCTTAAATATGACAAATGTAGTGAAAGCACATATGTCATATGTCAAAGGTAAGTTGATGAGTGTAATGCAGTCTGCTAATTAAACTGCAGGTCCAGTTATCTACTTTTGAAACACTGACTATGTTGCAACAAACTTGATGAGTAACGATTTTGAAAACTATTTTGAGTTCTGAAATAATGGATTAATGTAAAGCTGACAAGATTTATTTCATGCATAAAAGGAGGGACAGATTTGGAAAATAAAAATTCCAGGATTTTGTGACATTTGAAAAATGAATAAAATTTGACGACTCTGTTACTCTTTAGTTTACTAGTTTTTAAGCATCTAACAATACAAATATAAATCTTACAATAGCAAAAGTTACAAACATAACAGAGGGATTCTCTGACAAATCAGATTTTAAAAGGATGTTGTTACAAAAACAGATCTAAAGAGTTTTATATAAAAAATATCTCCAGTGATCTTGGAATCACTAATTCAGTAGTGCAGATATTATAGTGTTTGGAGAGAATAGATCAGAATAAATGTTTAATGTGCATATGGCAAGATAAATCCATAAGTCCATGCTGATTATCATCTTATGCTGAAATCCTCTCAAAACTATAAAATGTCCTCCTATTTGTTGTTATACTGGAGGGATCCCCCATGTCCATCATCAAAATTGAAGCCCTGCATTGTATTTTGATATTTTATAGTTGCCAGTGCTATCTCACTTGAATGATATTTGAGTAACTTCTTAATAGGTACTGTATATCGGTGCTTTTAAAGCTGTGCCAGTGTGGCAGTTTTTTGCAGGAAGTGTGGTGTAGTGGTTAAAGTTTTAGACTTCAAACCTTGAGGTTTTGGGGTTCAGATTCCCCTACTGACATTGTGTGACATTGAGAAGGTCACTTCACCTGTAGCGAAGGGTATGGAGTATTGTGAAATTTCACTGGTATTGGTATCAAATACTAAAATTCTGGTGTCCTGACATCCCTACCAGGCAGCAGGTTAGTCATTGTAGGTCACATTTATGCACATACTTTACTCGCACTAACACTGTTTAGATTTAGAGTTGCCATTTAATCTAACATGTTGTGGGAGTCCACAAAGACATGAAGAAATTGTGGGGACTTCACTTAAACCGTACCTAGGTCAGATTACAAAGATTCTAGTACTTAAAGGCAACAGGCTAACCAAATGCCCCATCATGCTTCCCCAGATTCAGATAAATATTTTGTTAATCCACATTAGCTTATTCTTGTGATTTAACCTGTTGCTCGGATAATCAAGAACTTCTCTGTATGTGTGACTGTACTACTTACACTATCATGAGAAAGGTAAAAAGGTTTACATCCTTTTTCAAGAGTATAAATTTCTGTATTTTGTGTTACTGTGAAGTTGCTTAAAATTTATTAAACTAATTAATTCAGGCATGGCAATGAACCCTGCTACTGAAAAACACTAGTCATGTATTAAAGTACGTTAATTTTTTTTTTTAAACCTTGTATTAAACTTAGCCTTGCGAACTCTTTAATATTTATTGTTCTTGTTAACTCTTGCTTGTATTTTTGGATTTTTCTTATGGTTTTTTTAGATACTTCTTGACCTAAATTTTTGAGCTTTACCTTGTTCAACATAAAACCATAAAAAAAGGTCCATAAAAACCTTCTTCTAATCCATATCTGCATCACTTTGGAACATTGATACATTGGGGCAAAAAAGTATTTAGTCAGCCACCAATTGTGCAAGTTCTCCCACTTAAAAAGATGAGAAAGGCCTATAATTTTCATCCTAGGTATACGTCAACTATGAGAGACAAAATGAGAAAAAAAAATCCAGAAAATCATTGTCTATTTTTTTTTTTTTTTTAAAGAATTTATTTGTAAATTATGGTGGAAAATAAGTATTTGGTCATCTACAAACAAGCAAGATTTCTGGCTCTCACAGACCTGGTACAGTAAATCCTTTTTCAGGGTAAAAGTACTTGTATCGCCTAGGCCAACTTCTGTACATTATACTCTTTCAAAGAAACGAGTATAGCCTTGTTGTGGTTGCTTACATCTCAGTAAGACAAATAACATTGTTGACTATGGAGGAGTTCAAGTCGGGGGGCATCTCTTGCTTTGAATTTAAAATACAAAGTCAAAGGGCTGTGTGATATCTTTTTTGAAAGGTGTAGACTGTGTGCTTACCACCTATCATCACAATTTGTTTTGCTGAAAAATGTTTACAGGCTTCCTCCCTTCCCATGTGGACACATTTGATTAAATTCCACTACCATATTGAGTCATTTTAAACACATTACCGCTTTGCAGGTGTGTTTTGTTTTTTTTTTTTTTTTTGCTGCTACTTACCTTTTTTGCTTAATGTGGACAGCCCCATATCCAGCCAATCGCTATCCCCCAGATTATCCATGCATGAAATTTATTGGCAGGACTAACATTTGATCCTTTTTATATATAAAAAAAAAAAAGAACTCTTAGTTAACTCCTCCTTACTGTTGACACTTTTTTGGAAATACTTGCCTTTGAAAAGATTTAGCAAGATACTGATAGTGCTCCTTTTTAAGTAAGGTTATTTGTTTAAATAGCAAGGATTTGATTATTGTCATTTTAACATGAAAGAATACTGCATACAAACTGGTTGTTAATGAAAATATTTTGGCTGTTGATAGCGTTTGGCAAATAAACACCAATTCCAGAAATGATCCGTATTTACCGAAGTTGAACATCAAGGTCCGTTTGCATTTCAGTTGTTTGCATATTTTGTTCCAAATTGAGCAGAGGCAGGACAACTGACCTGTTAAGGGTCATGAGGTGGTTCAGAGATGGAAATTGAACCAACAATCGTGGTTTATAGTTTAAACACTATAACCAAACACTAGGCTAGGCATTTTTCAATGCCTTCAAAAGCAAAACTTATTAGAAATTTTAAAATTTAATGATCCTTCATAACACTTAATTTAAAACACATGGTAGGCTAAAGGGTATGTTGGTGCAACAACTAGCACATATGCCTTGATTTTTGAATTTCTACACAAGGTTCAAATATTTGATACAAAAAGTTCAATATAAGAAATCTTAAGCCTAGTAGTTAAATTATAAAATAAGTTAAAAAATATTGCTATTACTTAGAAATATTTTGCAAAGATCCATTGTATTAGATTCAAATCCAACTCCTGATCACAGCGTTAGTGGAGTTTGTGCATGCTTCCCATCTGCATAAGATAACATTCAGTAGCAGGGAGAGTAGGGTATTTAAAACTGTCCATTTAAATATCCATAAAGTAATATGATTAAATTTTGCACAAACTAACAGTGAGAGGGGTGGGCCTCCAATGGCCTTATCACACTCTGTTTAACTATGGTGTTAATAGAATCCCAAAGATGATTGTCTAAAATATTGGATATGGCTAAAGTTGTAGAAGCTACCATTATGGATTAATGCTTGTGCATATGCTAATCATCATTTAAAAAAAAAAAAAAAATAATAATTTTTTAAACAAGACTTGTGTGGGATTCTCATTTAATTAGAAATTTTACACATGCAGAAAACTTGCTATGACAAATATACTCTTACTATTTTAAAAGAAACACCATTAAAACAGAACATCATTTATTAAGGCATGGCAATGCAGATATAAATACAGTGAGCAAAGCATACAGGTTTTTCAGAAATCTGGATTTACATAAGACCAGTTCACTCCTCGTCTGTTAAGCAAGACATTTAACCATTACTGAAAGATAAGTGAAGAGCAGAGTGGTACATCAGCCCAAAGCCCGAAACGAAGTTAGGCTTGTACAGTATATTATTTAAAAAGAAAATTTTGGTGAAGATTACAATTATATTGCTTCACACTATATTGCATTACTGCATGCAGACTCCTGTCTGAGCTACAGCAGAAAGTCGCCAGATGTCTCCGACGGCATGATATAGGAAATTTATATAATAAGCTTTCGGCATTAAATCAAAGAACTACCACCAAATGTTGCGCCTACTTGATGGAATGAATCAGTGGCGGGATTTGTTTGGAAGTCTTAACAGGGTTTGCTAGTAGATTTCTATTCCAAAATATTTTGCACATTGAAATACAGTATTTAAGCGCTTAATAATTGATAACTGTTAAATGTTGGAAATTAACTATTCTATTTAAACCTCAAATTATGGTAGCTCAGTGGGTAGCGCTGCTGCCTCGCAGTTGGGAGACCTGGGGACCTGGGTACGCTTCCCGGGTCCTCCCTGTGTGGAGTTTGCATGTTCTCCCCGTGTCTGCGTGGGTTTCCTCCCACAGTCCAAACACATGCAGGTTGGGTGGATTGGTGATCCTAATTTGGCCCTCGTGTGTGCTTGGTGTGTGGGTGTGTTTGTGTGTGTCCTACGGTGGGTTGGCACCCTGCCCGGGATTGGTTCCTGCCTTGTGCCCTGTGTTGGCTGGGATTGGCTCCAGCAGACCCCCGTGACCCTGTGTTCGGATTCAGCGGGTTGGAAAATGGATGGCTGGATTATGGTAGCTTTTGTAAGATTAGGTTTTCTTCTCCTGCACGGTTTTAAGATGTTGATTTTATTCATGCAGCATATTATGAATACCTTACAATTCTTATATTTTTAGGAGTCTGCGCGGTGTGGAGTCTTTAACACTTATTTCCATTGTACTATGTTCAGTTGACAATAATTTTAACGTGAACCTTGGAAACATGCATGTAAACATTTTATTGTATTATGTTTACATGAATAGATTTTCAAAATTTCAAGTTTTATTATAACATTATACATCTATCTGGAATAGTAGATTACTCCTGTTGAAAAATATGAACTCAATCCTAGTTTACACCCATGATTTGAAAAAAGCTTTGGCAATTGTCTTTTGCTAGTTTGTTGTTGGATTTTCCTTTGTACTTGGGGTATATTTCTGCTATTGCTGAACTAATCAATGACATTCACTTCCAATTCTAACTACTGTATGAATTGTGCTTTGGAATACATTACCTTTTCACTTGCTGCCAAGTATTTGAACTCTTTTGTCAGACATTGGGTGTACATGTTTATTTTTAATGAGATTATCCCTTGAGCCATATTTCTCCTTTTACAGCAGAATAGAGTGATTTCTTACAATTTAACATTAAACCTGTTCATTAGTGGTACCAATTATTATATGTAAATCTTAATAGAACTATCGGGTGAAAAACAATATTTGCAATATCTAATATTTTCAACAGACTTTAATCTAGTTATAAGGTAATTTTAAAGACAATCCATTTTTCTCCTAAAAGAAGTCCCCTGTGTCTATTTTAAACCCCTTTGAAACTATATAATGGGAGCCCCTTACACTAAAACAGTAGCTTGTTTAATATGTTAGGCTTGTCTAGGAGTTTTTGTGGATATTTTTTTTTTCTTCTGTTTTTAAAAATGCTTTATACTGAGAGCAACATTCCTCTGTTTTAACATTAATTTTTTTGCTTTTTAACAGGCCACTTTTGCATTCCTTAGATCCCATGATAACATGTAGCATGTATCGAAGTTGATTACTGTAGTACATAATGTTCACTGTTGTGGTGTTTGCCATAATGATCCTTGGAGCTGTTTTTCTAGAGTCCTGGGGCCTCATGCATAACGCCTTACGTAGATCTCACGCTAAAACACGGCATACGGACATTGTGGAAATGTGCGTATGCACAAAAAATTCAGATTCACTAAACCATGCATAGGCCATCTTCCATGCACTTTTGCTCCATGATCCTGGTCAGCGTGAAAAGAAACGCACGTGCCTGCCATCCCACCCTGACTCCTCCCAGAATTTTGCATATTTAATATGGAGGGGGGGGGGAGAATTTCAGTGAATGCGAAGTGGAGGCAAGGAAAAACATACTATTTGTTGGCTTAAGCAGTGGTATTAACAAAAGACATTTAATAAGTGATAGAGTGGTGGAGAAACTCTGAAGTTCAAGTTCAGAAAGTAATACAGTGCCCAACATAAGAAGTAAGCGGTTATCAAAGTCGCCATGAAAAGGCAAGTTGTAGCCCACTGTCCGAGTGTCTAACAGAAGCGTATTAGGGTACAGAGAAAAGGGGGGGGAATAGGGACACAGTGGGGGGGGGGGGGGAGTCAGTGTCCACTTTTATCTTGTAGTTGATTTTGTGATTAAAGTAGAACATTGTAAACTTAATCTTAAAATTCAATGTTAAATTTACAAGAGTTTATCCTATCCCATTATAACTAAAGCAGCATGTTAATGCCTCATATTGTATGAGTTCTATGTGCTCTGTGTGTGAATCACTACGTGCTTCTTAAAAAGGCTTTCTCTTACACCGACAGGACTCTGAATACATAGCATTCATAATATTACAGCGCTCTGAACAATTTCAGTGCAAAGGTGTATGCTTGATATCATTTTCCTGATGAAATGAATTAAAGCATGTCTTAAACATGGGGCGGCGCAGTGGTAGCAATGAGCTGGCTCCTCCTGCAAGATGCTTGCTGAGATGTGCGCAATCCGCGATTAATTAATTTATTGCAGCAGTACTGTCGTTCAAACATACCAACCCCCAATTCCTGGCCTTCCTTTTCTTTCTCCACGTAACCAATCGCCACACAATAAATTCTTTAATAAATGTCAGACCATCCGTAAGCTTAGAATTCTGATTCTTCAAAACTTTTAAGGAACACTGAAATATCTTTGTAGTACATTTTTAATTATTCCTTCCATCTATCCATCCAGTCCCAGCAACTATACAGCATGAGGCAGGACCAATCTCTGGACGGGGCATTAACTCATCGCTACTGCTGCACCACTGTGCCCGCATGTTTAATTATTAACAGTATACATTATTTCAATGAAGTTAAAAAATTATATGTATAATATACATTAAAACATTTCATCTAAATAACGATATTAGTCCTCATCATTTGTAAATATGGGCTATCTTCTATTGAATTGAATTCCTTTATTATTGTAGTATGGTACAATCAGATTCAATAAGCAAAGCCTCCATAAACTTATTTTCCTATAAAAATAAATAACAATAAACAATGAAAAGTATACAATATGAAAGCACAAGTACAGAGTGTGTGTGTGTGTGTGTGTAATGTAATATATATAATGTGTGTACTGCTGATAGTGCAAATGGTTCATAAATTATCTCAGGTTGTTCAATATTACAACTGTAGTGCATGTCTGCATTAAGGTAATTGTAATTCTAAGTACAGACAGTTCTACCAGGAGCACTTGATGGACTGATTGAGTGCATTTATAGCTCATGGGATGAAGCTGTTTCTGTATATCTAGGTTCATGCAGTAAAAGGCACTGAAGCGTTTGCAGAATGGGAAAAGTTCAGATAGACTGTGTGCATGGCTGAGGCATCGTGAGTTATAAATGTTTACCATTGTAGATGCTGAGAAAAGCCAAGCAAAATGACACCTGTTATTGGCTAACTAAAAAGATTACAATATGCAAGCTTTCAAGGCAACTCGGGCCCCTTCTTCAGGCAAGATGTATCCCAATAATCCATTGCTCTCTCAACCCACCGTAGAACTTTCAGATCAGCTGTGATTCCACACTCTCTGATTCATTGGGTTAAATACTCTGAGTGGTGCACTGAGAGAAACATTAAAGCAGCTATGGTATTTTGAATAGTTTGTCTTTTCCGTGGGCCATTATATTGTTGCAGGTTGATTTACAGTCAGATGCCTTAAATTTATAAACGATATGCGGTTAATTTCAGTGTGTTTGATAAAGCAGGATCAGGGATGCGAATCTGAAAAAGATACGGGAACAGTAGCACTGCTCTGACACTGGGTGCTGCCAGTTGGCAAAACCGAGCAGAAAACGTGCGTACGCAAAGCGAGTAGCTGATGTGAAAATGTGCGTGGCATTACACTAGCTTTAGTTTTTATACATCGCTATGTGAGCATGGAAACTGCCGTACGTGCCATTTATATATGACGCCCCTGTTCTTCAGTTAAGAGAAGGTGTTAGACATAGAACAATCCACAATTGGAACTTTTTACTGGTTGAGGTTCTACCCTTTGTGTCAAAGTTCTGCGATTTTTAATTAAATACCAGGATCCATTCTTGCTATCAAGTCTGAGATTGGTGTGGTGTTCGCCAACAAACACCTAGTGGTTATGAGAAACTTGTATCCCATATGGGATCATCCTCAATAACCTGCCTGGATCCAACATATTTATTCACAGCTCGCAAGTTGAAGGATGGGGATCGGGTGCAATAATAGACAGGTCTAGTACTTTCAATGTGTAATTCCCCAGTGAGAGTCAAATGTATTCCTTATTTTTTAAACTCTCTGCTGTGTGCAATTTTAGTTTGGAAATCAAACTGACTGATCAGAGATGGAACCTCTACTACTTTTTAGTTGCTTCAAGGGCGAGTCTTTGAAAAGGTTTTTGGATATATAAACTCCCAGCTGAGTGGCTTATATTTTGGCATTTGGAGAATCAAGTTCCCATTGAGATGACCATCTAAGTTTCAGAGATAAAAACACTGACTGTTCTGACAGGCACCAAACAACGATTTGCTGCATTCAGCCTTGCTAGAGATGTCCAATATGCAAAGAATACAATTTTCTATCTAGTCCTTTAGTGTTCTTTTGTGGAATGATGGAGGTACCTAGAGGGTTGCAATTGAGAGAAATGTCTTTCTCAATCAGGATTTGAGTGTTGAATTATTTCTGGATTTTTGTATTCTAGCATTGTCTTTTTAAAAAAAAAGTTGGCGAGGAACTGGTCAGTCACAAGGGTGAGTGTATTTGATTTCAAACAATCGTGGCCCACTGGCCAGTAATTGACTTTATTGTTTCATCTGATCTGAATCCATATTTTATGAATAATCCAATAAAAAGGTGCTTATCTTTCAAATGATCCACCCCCAGTAGTGAGCTGGTTCTGGTGGAAGGAGCATGCGCTTAACTGACATTCAACAAATAAACACATAATCGGATTATGGGTTGGTGATGGCCAGTGGAGGCCTCTGTCCAGTATGAATTCACCTCCTGAAGAAATTCTGCTGCATCTCAGAAAAGATCATGAATATAGAATTTAAATTAACCATGTTCAAGACCTTAGTAGTGGATAGTGTTGATCAGTGAAATTTTACCAAAGTGTTATTTGCAGCAAATTTTGCTGGTTCACCAGTGACCTGTTTCAATGAATATTTAAAGTACTTTTTTTTTTTTTTTCTCCCTCCCAGCACCCCCAAATGCTTAATTCCTTCATGATATCACAGAACTGTGGCAGCCAGTATTGGAGAGGGCAAACTCCTTGCCAAGTATATAATGCTGATCCTAGTAGTGGGCAGTATGCCAGATGGAATTCTTCTTGCGTAGTCCACCTCAAAAGAACTGTTTTACTAGTATGCTAAAAATTAGTAGAAAACTTGTGCATATGTTGAAATACAAAATGTGTATGCAGAACGATACCGAAAATGTGTCCGTGTATTCATGTCTTAAAGGTAATACCATTTTTTATGGACTTGAGTGAAGAATCAATGTGCCTTAGTTTGTTGTACTTATTTGGTATCAGTGGCAAAAAAAAAAAATTGTATTGTTCTGTCAAACAATTGAATCTTAACTTTTTGATTTTGTTCAGGCTGTTCTCAGTAAGGATGAAGAAACCTTGATCTCAACTGAGTTTATCGTTGAGAGGTAGAAAGAGCACTTGGAGAAAATGACAAATTTGGTAAATGTTCCTCCTTTGGAGAAGGCAGTAAGAGAAACGTTTATTTGGGGTTGTGTTTCAAAAGAAGTTATCTGCATCATCTCCATGTATAAATGAAGTAGTCACAAATGCCAGTTGGCCATCTTCAAAAAGTATTTCTTCATTCCCCTTTGCAATCCAGGCTGCTTGAGAGAAGCAGTTGAAATGCCTTCCATGGTCATAAATGTTGTCTTGTGTTTTGAGAAATTATCTGGTAGAAGACAGAGGGTGCTATATTCCTGTGGGCAGTGTTAACATAGGCCTTGTTATGGCCAATGACACAACACATCCTGGTAAGGAATTGATTCATTCCTATTCAAATTTGCTAATTGTCCTAATCACATTTCTTTCTTTCTGTTGCAAGGTGTGCTGCATGTGTGTGGTGTTGTTGGTTGTTTTTTTTTTTTCTTTCATGCTATACTTAAGTGTGATGAAGTTTCTTGTTAAGATTAGATATTATATTTATTACCTTGGAACAATAAGGTTCTTGTATCTTTTAAAAGAATTTTTTAATTTATGACTTGTGTTTGTACAGAATGTTGTTTTTAAATTGCTTTTTCTTTCTCTCTTCTTTTAATTTTTGTTTAATTTCTACCAAGCTGTAATTAAGCTTGGCAACCTGGCTGGCTAGAATATCTTGTTGTTGCTGTCCTTGGCTGCTTCGTTTCAACTGCCATGCTTACTTCCTTTATTGATGCCTTGTGTATTGTCAATGGTTTTTGCCAGAGTATTTTTCAGGTGTTTGATAACGTCTGATGGCATCAACAGATTAACCATCAAATTTATACATTTGAAAAATGTAGCTTTTTGTTTTCTCAAGTGTTGTTTTTTTAAATAGTAACCTTCTTAACAGATAGGGTATTGTTACTCAAATGTACAACTTTGACCATCCAAATATGGTTGGACTGTTTAAAATCACTAATATATGACCAGTCTATAGCTGAAAAAGCCAGCAGTTTGCCCAAAAGTTAAATTCCAAGAGTAGCTGCAATGATAGCTCTCAAAGTATTGACTGACAGTCGTCTTATGCCTTACAGACACTTGGGTATATTATTGCATAATGTCCTTACTGGGGATGTCGCAATACCAGAATTGTTGTATGCGATAACAATACCTGTGAAATTTCATGATACTCAGTCTATACATATTTGTTACCATAGCAAAAACAGAAATTCCATTCACCAGCTTTTATTAAATCTAGCTCCATTGTTCAAAGTGGACAATATTGTCTTTTCCCTGTAATAGAATATACTGTAAAATTACTGATAGTAACAATTTTTTACAAAGTGGGTTATTTAGCAGACTCCTTTATCCAAGTAGTTTAATCATGTAGGTGCCCAGCTTTAATTTAAGTAAATGAGTATAGGAGTTCATAAATATCAAATTACAATGCAAGAACTTGACTTTAATACGTGATAGACAAGGGAATTTCCCCAGTGTAACAGCAAGTGGTGGGAGGGTAGGGTTGGACGATTTAATCCTAATCAAATTAATATACCAGAGTGTTTTTATATAAATAAGAAGGATTGTATTATGAAACATTCACAACAAACCCAAATCATCATTCTTGTGTGCATCAAATCTCACCAGCCATTATTTATTGGTGCTTCCAAATTTAGAACAAGCACAAAATATAAGCACAGCGGTGCATCACGAAGGGCATCGGGCCATAAAAATCGGGCAGAAACCTCTAATGTTTAATTAAAAAAAAAAAAAAGAATTGCAACACTATTTAAAATGGGTATAACTGTGGAAGAAGTGCAAGATGAACTCAGTGGTATCAGTGCTGGAGCCAATCCCAGCCAACACAGGGCGCAAGGCAGGAAACAAACCCCAGGCAGGACGCCAGCCCACTGCAGGGTGCACACACACACACACACACACGGGACAATTTAGAATCGCCAATGTACCTAACCAGCATGTCTTTGGACTGTGGGAGGAAACCGGAGTACCCAGAGGAAACCTACACAGACACGTGGAGAACATGCAAACTCCACGCAGGGAGGACCCGGGAAGCGAACTCGGGTCTCCTGTGAGGCAGCAGCGCTACCCACTGCGCCACCGTTCCGCCACTGATGGTTTACGTATTCTAAAAAGACTCTGCAATGCAGTAACAGCAATCACCAACACAGACTGAGATAAAAATCATAGACCATAAAAAATATAACCCACACATTTAGAAGTACTGTAAGTCCTTGTATTCTACACGGTCTAAAGAAGATAAGACACAATCTAATGAGTTCTTTGATTCATTACAGCTAGATAGACACTCTCTTAGTGCTGTGGAACTGGATATACCTCTGACACTCTCAGAATTACAAGACACTATAAACTCCCTTCAAAGTGGGAAAACAGTTGGCCCTGATGGTTACCCAGTGGAATTATATATAAATAGCAAAATACCTGCGCTTCGCAGCGGCGAAGTAATGCTTTAAAATTTTTAAGAACAAAAGTAAACCTTTTTAAACTGAGGGAAAATATACCAATAATTTTTTGTTAAGGATCTCTTTGTATACCACGTTGTTAGTTCGGCCCTTCGGTTGTTATATGACCAAGCTGTGCGCTGAGCTTACTCTTGACCATGCAACGTATAGTTGGCCATGTGAAAAGCAATCTTGCCTCAAATCAATGCCAACCTTTTGTAGGGTCTGTCCCTGAGACTTATTAATTGTCATTGTGAAGCAGAACCTTACTGGAAATTGGAGGCATTTGAATTGAAATGGGTTTCATCGATAACTTCGCATCCAGTTTTTGAGAGTTTAAA